>NW_022146929.1:0-3401 GCF_002938485.1 Sitophilus oryzae | reverse complement strand
ATAACTACACTTAGATGCAAAAAAAAACTCAACGGAATTTTTTTTCGTCAGGTTTAAAGTATTATATTTTATTTACTTTTAGCCCAATCTTGAATTGAATGAATTTTCTAGCAAACTGTATATAAATCTATAAAATATAAACTTTAGTATTTGGCTTATACAGTGTTAATTGAAGAGTTGCTTTTACCCTAACTTTAAAACACTCCCTGCAATAATTTCGTGAGTAACTTTTCCTAAAACATTATTTTTCGATCAGAGCCATGCTTCCTGAGCATTTTGTTTTTTGACTCATGTCAATACATGCCTTGGTTAATTTTTAAGAGCTAAATTAACTTGCCACCAACAATTTGCATTTTTTTTAACCATCATTACTTTATGATGTTATTTTTTAATATCAGAAGGGGTTTTGGTGACTATAGTCGTAATGCTGATTAGAACTCTATATTTAAAAAAAACGTTAAAAAGTAACGATATAGGCTTGGTTTTAATAAATATTAGAAACACTAATGCCCACTTGCACCGTTTGTATAAACTTTGTTTAAAGGCTAAACAGTGATTAACTATAATAAAATATTATATAGTTAATCACCGTTTAGCCTTTAAACAAAGTTTATATACACGGTGCAAGTGGGCAGAACAGAACTAAAGATATTAAAAAAAATAACTGTTTAACAAACAAAAAACTTGTAAAAATACTCTAATACTTTGTATAGCCTCCCTCGACTGCTATAACTCTCTGTAGACGTCAGTTTATACTGTTATGAGGCTGCAAATATCTTGTGTTATGTTTTCCCATCCGTCTTCAAGGACCCAGCGAATATTCATAATTTCAGTCATCTTCAACAAGATCAATGACTTTTGCACAATCTTCGACACTAAGAACCATATTCAATCGTATGCAACAATAATCACCAAAGCTACCTCTTCATGTGCTCGGCCAGCTTTGGTCGAAAAAAGAGCCCCAAATGACCGAAAAAAAATTTTTTTCACAATCTTTAGCTAAATGTCTTTTGTTTAAGTCACAAACTTAACTGATTATTCTCCTGTTTGTTTCCTCTTAAAAATTATTTGGTTATATAGGGTGAACCAAAATCATAATATTAAATATTTAAAAAAATGCTATGTCACTATAATAAGTGATATATAATATGTTTTATAAACAAAAAAAATAACGCATATCGAGAAATTACACCTCTCGACTATTTTGCACATATTTATTTAGACCTCGTATAACAAAATAACTAAGAAAAAACAAGTTTACTATAAATTATCCATTATCAATGATTACGAATTTTAATTATGTATTTATGCTGTATATATAAAATGCGAATCACGCATTATGAAATTGTGAAAAATAAAATAAAATTTTACTAAAATAAATTCTACTACTGAAATGTAGATATTTCTATGTGACTATAATAAGTGATATACAAGGTGGCCCATCGAAAACGTTCCGCAAGGCATAACGGCCAGGGTCTTTTTTTTTCAAAAAATTCAAAAACACGTCAATTTTGTTTGTGAGGGGGACAACTTTTGCCCAAGAAATAATTGCAAAATCTTCAACCCTCTAAGCAGGGGTGTCATCCTCCAATTTTTTTCAAACGGGAAGGGGGTTTAAGTGGTACCGCAATGAAAAGGGATTTCTATTCTGTATACTTCCCCGTTTCGTTTTTGAAAATCGGTCGAGTCATTGAGAAAATATGAAGGATTGAAATTTGAAAAGTTTATTAAACATTTATCAGAGGATATTTTAGATAAGGATAAATTCCTTCGACCAATTTGAGATTTTTTCTTATTATTTCTAGATATTTACGCATTTTTTCACTTGCCACAAGGTTGAACGATCAGGTGCGGTAGTTGTTAGATAGCTGTTCTGTGACTTGTGGATTGAAGTTCTTTTCAATATCGTTAAACTGACCTAAAATAGAATTTCCAAAAATACCAGCCCACACGTTCAATTTCTGAGGGGTTTGTGTGTGCACCTCGTGAAAAACCCCCTGGGGTTGTCCTCAGCCCAATACCGACAGTTGTGCCGATTAACTACACCGTTCAAAAGAAAGTACACTCATCCGAAAACACACATTAAATAGGAAATTATTATCATTCACCACTCGTTCCACAAAATTGCAAGCGACGATCAAAATCGTCTTCGTTCAGTTCTTGTACCAACTGAATTTTGTACGGGTGGAACTTTTTTTTTAATATCCTTTGGACACTTGTACGATTCACGCCGGTCTCATTGGCTAATTTTCTTGTACTCAGCGTACTATCCATGGCAACTTGCCCCAATACGAATACCTCAATAGCTCTGCCTCTTTTTATTCATAACAGAACCAGTTTCGCAAAATTTTGCTACTAACTCGCGAACAATTTTGCCATAAAAGTGTTTGTCAGGATGGCGTTCACTGAATATCTGCGCAACCCGATTGCCACATTCATTATTTTTAAAATAAAGTTCGATTATTTCCACTTTTTCTTCAAGTGAGTACACCATAATTGTTAAAAAGTTTAACGATATTGAGGAGAACTTCAGCTATCTAGCAACTACCGCACCTGATCGTTCAACCTTGTGACAAGTGAAAAAATGCGTAAACATCTACAAATAATAAGAAAAAACAGCAAATTGGTTGAAGGAATTTATCCTTATCATTTACTTTGATAAATGTTTAAATAAACTTTTCAAATTTCATCTTTCATATTTTCTCAATGACTCGACCGATTTTCAGAAACGAAGCGGGAAAGTATAGAGAATATAAAGCCCTTTTCATTGCGGTACAACTTCACCCCCCTTCCCATTTGAAAAAAGTTGGGGGATGACACCCCCGCTTAGAGGGTTGAAGATTTTGCAATCATTTTTGGGGCAGAAGTTGTCCCCCTCACAAACAAAATTGACGTGTTTTTGAATTTTCTGAAAAAAAAATTACCCTGGCCCTTATGCCTTGCGAAACCTTTTCGATGGGCCACCCTGTATAATATGTTTTATAAATAAAAAATAACGCATATCAAAAAATTACACCTCTCGAATATTTTGCACATATTTATTTATACCCTGTATAACAAAATAATTTAGAAAAACGAGTTTGCTATAAATTATCCAGTCAGGGGCGGATACAGAAATTTATTTTAGGGGGGCCCAAAAAAATAATGCAAAATGTGCCTTTTAGGGCGCCATTTTTAACCCAAAATCCTAATATTTAACCCAATTTACAGATTTTAAGGGGGGTCCGGGCTCCATGGGCCCCCTCTGTATCCGCCACTGTATCCAGTTTCAATGATAACGAATTTTAATTATTATTTATTTAACTTGAATAGATAAAATGCGAATCATGCATTATGAAATTGTGAAAAATAAAATCAAATTTTACTAAAATATTAAAACTTGTTACACTAGTTTAATATTA
>NW_022146928.1:3714397-3725797 GCF_002938485.1 Sitophilus oryzae | reverse complement strand
TAAGTATGTTATTCTGTTATCAAATACGTGTTCTAATGCCCAGCCTAAATGCATTTAGTGTATCTAAAATCACGAACCCTATGTTTTCCTTTAAATCAAATGGTTTTATACCAAATTATGTTTTTGTCATATTCAATTTTTTTTAGAATTGCATATGCCCACACTGTGCAGATGGATTTATAGAAGAGCTTCAAGACACTGACGATCAACAATCGAGGGCAAGAGATTTCTCATCTAATAGTACATGGGACGATGAAGATATGGTATAAAAAATACAATAAAATTATAACAAAATGTTTACTAACCATATTCACCTTTAGGAAGAATTATTGCTTGCTGATCGTTTAATGGACAATAGAACTGAGAATGGAGGTCCTTCAGAAGGAAGGTAATGAAAAAAGTCAAAAGAAACTGTTTTAATTCTAGATCTTAATATTTTTTAAATTTTTAGAGGCTCGTTTCATCCACTATCTGCTAATCTACGACATTCTTTGCCCATAGAGCATCTAGTACATGATTTTATTATAAATTTGGGTGTGGGGGTGAATTGGGGTGGACAAGGCAATGTGCAGTTTTTTCTAGGCAATCCAGGAGATTATGCATGGGGCAGAGAAGGCCTCGATGCGATAGTCACTCAGTTATTGAATCAAATGGATAGTACAGGTAATATGAGTTACACACAGAATATTTACATATGAAAAAAATTTTTTCATAATATAATAGTAATTGTCTGTTTTTATTGCCAAGATAAGTTACAATTCAGTGTTAAATATTTGTCAGCGAAATAAGTAAACTTATAGAGTAGTTTCTACTTTGCCAATTTTTAGTTTAAATTATGCAATATTATCACATTTTACGTGAATATCAGTGGCAGCCCGTCAGGGTAGGCAAGGTAGGCGGCGCCTACCCTACAATTTTGTCATAATTTAAGCGGTTTATTACATTACATTATTTACTATTAATGTTGCCAATACACAAAAATTCTGTTAATACACGGTAGTGTGTTGTAATAATCAATATTAATTTAATATTTGTGGTCTTCTATATTAAAATAATGACTACCGTTGGCGTAGGAAAACAAAATAATTTTATTGCATATTGCACTCGCCCTTCTGGATAGAGGTAACTCTACCCTTTTTAGTTAAAAGGAATAATAAATAATTAAATAAATAATAGTTTATTATTCAACAGGTTAAGAACAACCCAAGTAGAAAAACAATTAAAATATAAATAATGTAAAAAATAAACAATTTTTTTTTTGAAAAACAGATCAGTAAGTAAGTAGTGGTAAGAATAATAAGTTCTAGATTTTTGACGAAGTTTTGGGTTTGTTAAATGACTATTAGAGCTACAATTTAAAAATATTTTGTATACTGTATATTTTACGAGAATCAGATGCACAATTTATCATTTTGAAGTTTTCGTAGGGAATGCATTTTCTTATAATTTAGAACCCATTTATCAATATATCCATGGAATATTGACATTTTTAGATTCATAACAAATTTTTAAAGAGTACCAGATACTAGCATTGCCGATATAATTCGCTTATTTCATTAAAAAAATTAAAAAAAAACTGTTTAAATATTTTTTGTTAAAGAACACCAATTAATATATGATCCTATTGTTTAAACTACATTAATTGACCGTTAGCGTTGATTAATAATAATTGCTCCAAGTACTAAAAAACTGAATTTTGTATGTGTATTAGATAGTGTGATAAAAAGTAACACCTTATAAATTTTATTTAATTTTTTGACGAATGCTTATTTATAACAACAGAGACACGTTTATTTTCATAACTTTCATTTTCATTTATTATTCATTTTTATCAATTCCACTAATTCACATTATTCATTTTTGATTCAAATTCACTAATTTTTGGGCAGAAATAATGGCGGTATATTTAATTGATATACTCTTTTACAAAGATTTAAATAGTTTTATTTTTATAAACAAATGGGCTTGCAATATTATCGTTTTTAGCACCTGTACATTTTGTTCCTTTTTTGTCTAAATTATAAAAAAATGCATTTTCTACGAAAACTTGAAGAGATAGGTAAAAACTAGTATGATACAACATGATAGACAATTAAATTGTGCATTTGATTCTGGTAAAATATACGGGGTGTTCTATTTAAATTAAACAAGTTATTGCCATTTAAAGCTAGTAATTATTTAAATTCATTTTTTAGCACTCTGTATAAGGTAGTATTGTTTTTATTATTACAACACAATATCTGATCAATAGATAAACTTCAGTAAATATTTAGCATTAAAAATTTTCATATCCTTTGAGAAATGAAGCATTAAAATTTTTACTACAATTTCACAAAATTGAATATATTTCTAAAACGGCAAGGTTTAAGTGTGATAAACCTTAATCAAATTTACCTTTATTTAAATCGTAGAATCTAAAAATAAAATAATATACAAGGTCTTTCGTTTAAAAAATACAACATTTTTTATTTATTTGGAACACTCTCCTTCTCCTTGGACAATATACCTTCAACGAACCCAAAACTTGCAAATTGTAAAAATCTAATCGTTTAGCTACAATACTCCGTGTCATATGTGGTGAACAACCCTGTATAATAAACTGCCCTCTATTGTGAACAAGGAATCGCCATCTGAAGTTCTAAACGGTATTATATTTTGATGTAGGCCCTCCACCATTGTCAAAGGCTGTTATAGATGCTCTGCAAGTTGTTGAAGTGACCGATGAACAAGTTGGACAAAATATGCAGTGCTCTGTATGCTGGGAGCATTTTCAATTAAAGGAACAAGTTAGGTTAGGATGTTTATTAATAATTATTGTAGTGTATTTTATAATCAAAATGTCGGTTAATATTCCAGACAATTGCCATGCACTCATATATACCACGAGAACTGCATAAGACCTTGGTTGGAGCTTCATGGAACTTGCCCGATATGCAGGCAAAACTTGGGTGGCGATGGAGAGGGATCTAGTCAGAATGAATTCAACCAAGCCAGAGAAGATATTGCAAACATTGATGCTAGAGGACAAGGTATGTGCTGTATTAATATTACAGATTCTATTTGTCTTTATATTTAAACCCTAGATCATATATTCATATATACTTACGTAGATAAATAAATCACTATGGAAACTGTCGCAGGCATATCAACGACTTAATTTATCTTCTTTCTTTGTTACACACGCGGTGCTTCTACTCTATCTGAGTCTATCTAACCTTGTCGAGGACCTATCGTCCACACGCCAAATTTGCATATTAATTTTAAAAATTAAATTTGTAAAATAGTAAAATGCATAATATTTGAACAATAAATTAAATATTAACAGTCACAAAAAATTTAATTATATAAAAAATACATTTAGCCACTCCAAACGAATATCAATATTCTTAGGAAATCCAACCAGAAAGTATTTTTGTGGCTTAATATAAATACAAAAACAACTGAATACTTTACGTGCCTATGAAAATATAATTCGGGGACTTTTATATTAGAACTTCCACACACCAAACACTTTCTAGTCATTTTTACGAGTATTTAGAAAGTCAAACGAAAAAAATAGAAATATAATTGCACAAACTTAAAATTAACTTCTCACTAAACACACTTGCATCCCTGGCTATACAGGTTGTTAACTCGACAGTTACTTATAGGGGAACAGAATGGCAACACTGCCTATTGAGAACGCATGCACTTATAGGGTTTTCTGCCGACTCGTCCCGTCGCGTCGTCTATCGACGAGCGGGCCGAGGTTGCCATATTTAACCATAAAGCACTTTCCGCGAGTAATAAACAAATTAACAACCTGTATAAAAGTGATCGATAAAAGAGTAATTAATACAACTTTTATAATAAAAACGCAAAAAACAAGCGTCGTTACTGAGTGGGAAAGTAGAGGGAGATGGCCGATTCACCATCAGCCGCCCGGAGGTGGGGGAGGCGTTCGGCGTAAAAATCAGCTAAGAACATGTAAAATAGGCTAATAAACAAGAATAAAGAGGTTTAAACAGAAAACAACCGCTTTAAAAAAGAAATAAACGGGTTTGAACAGGTCTGTTGTTTTAAGCTAAAGAGCGGTTCAAAGCAGTTCAAAAGAGGTTGTTTTCTGTTTAAACCTCTTTATTCTTGTTTATTAGCCTATTTTACAGGTTCTTAGCTGATTTTTACGCCGAACGCCTCCCCCTCCTCCGGGCGGCGGATGGTGAATCGGCCATCTCCCTCGACTTGGGAATAAGATTATCAATTATCACATATGATTATGACATGATGACAATGAAAAGTTGGTTTCCATAACAATGTAAAATTTGTACTTTCTGAACCGTCTAAAATTGTGATTATTTGGAAATACGTGCAACTTTTAATGCGCATGGCGCAAAGTATGGTCCTGGGAAAAGACAGACCTATTGGACGTTTCATAAGTGCAATAAAGAAGGTTTGAAAATGGCATGTCGTCGGAGATATCGTTTTTAATGTTAATCGTTTATGCATCCACGTAAGTATATATTATGACCTAGGATTTTTTTCTCATTTAAACATCTTGTCAAAGATCCGAACTTCAAAATAAAAAAAAGAAAGTTTCAATATCCAAAGTAGTTTTTGAGTTATCGTGTGTTATATGCTAAGAAGTTGAATTTTCGAATTACCATGATTACTGACGTTTTTTTTCATTATAAAAGGAATGGTCACCCTAACGATATTCTATAAGTTGATTTCAGATGTCCAGAAACATATCTAATAGACCGAGAGCTGGCTACATATAAAACCTTATCATCGTTACATGGCTAATTTTTTGTGTGAAGTATTCTTTTGTGTAGCCATTGTGAAATAGTCATGTCTGCCGCGATTCCGGGGCTTAAAGCGGTGGGGGGCCAATTGAAAGGGTGAAATTTTGACACTAAAAATATTTTAAGGTAAACGTGTTATAATTGCCAAATAGCTTTTATTTATTATTAAAAAACGTGTAAAATTGTTAACAGATATTTTTCTCGTGGCTGAAATGCCGGCAGACAACGCGAAAGAGGCATAGAATTTTGACAAAAGAAAATCATCGCATACATGCATGTCGGTTGGTGGAATATCATGTTTATTGTTAATTAATTTAAAAAGCCGTATGCAAAAGGGCAGACAAAAAAATCGTTATTGAAATAATAAAAAAATATATTTATAATATATTCGTATATTATATGATTTATCTATCCTTAAATGGATGAGGCGGCCAGCGTTCCCCGAATAAAGCGCTAGAGTAATATCGCGCTTTTGATAACTGTCTGCAGCTGATTGAGCCACGATCTTTTTGTCTGCCCTTTTGCATACGGCTTTTAAAATAAATAAATATGACATTTCACCAATCGGCATGCAAATATGCCATAATTTTTTTCATTCTGCAAATTTCATTTTTTAATCATTTTTAAAATTTCATGCCTCTTTCGCGTTGTCTGTCGGCATTTTAGCGACTAGAAAAATGTCTGCCAACAATTTTCCACGTTTCTTAATAATAAATAAAAGCTATTTTCGCAATTATTTTATATTCCCCTTTCGATTGGCCGCCTCCGCTTTAAGCCCCGGGATCGCGCTGGCAGCCATGACTATTTCATAATGGCTACACAAAAGTATACTTCACACAAAAAATTATCCATGTAACGATGATAAGGCTTTTTATGTAGCCAGCTCTTAGACTATAATGATTTTATGTAGTTACCTTTCCGTAGAATTAAAGAAAATTAAAAGAAATAAAAATAAGCGCCTTTCGATCGTGATTTTACTACACTAGACAGGGAAAGGCGTACTTGTATTATTGAGAATGTGGCAACGCTGCAACAGCATACCGTCGCATTTTTCACACTCCGACTTCATAAGGGCCCTAAGCGATTGACTTTCACACATGTAAATACCGATCCAAAAGTAAGAGTATATTGTGTGGCATTGTGAGATCGCAAACTTTCTAGGGTATTTTCTATACAGGGTGGCCCATCGAAAACGTTCCGCAAGGCATAACGGCCATGGTATTTTTTTTTCAAAAAATTCAAAAACACTTTTTTTTTTGTCAGGGGGACAACATTTGCCCCAAAAATGATTGCAAAATCTTCAACCCTCTAAGCGGGGCTGTCATCCCCCAACTTTTTTCAAATGGGAAGGGGGATCAAGTGGCACCGCAATGAAAAGAGCTTTCTATTCTCTATATTTTCCCGCCTCGTTTTTGAAAATCGGTCGAGTCATTGAGAAAATATGAAGGATTGAAATTTGAAAAGTATTTAAACATTTATCAGAGCATAAATTCCTTCGACCAATTTGAGGTTTTTTATTATTATTTCTAGATGTTTACGCATTTTTTCACTTCCCACAAGGTTGAGCGATCAGGTGCGGTAGTTGCTAGATAGCTGTTCTGTGATTTGTGCGTTTAAGTTCTTCTCAATATCGTTAAACTGACCCACAATAGAATTTCCAAAAATACCAGCCCACACGTTCAACTTCTGAGGGTTTTGTGTATGCACCTCCTAAAAAACCCTAGGGTTGACCTCAGTCCAGTACCGACAGTTGTGCCGATTAACTACACCGTTCAAAAAGAAAATACACTCATCCGAAAAACACACATTAAATAGGAAATTATTATCATTCGCCACTCGTTCACTCATAGTTTCACAAAATTGCAAGCGACAATCAAAATCGTCTTCGTTGAGTTCTTGTACCAACTGAATTTGGTACGGGTGGAACTTGTGCTTTTTTAATATCCTTTGGACACTTGTACGATTCACGCCGGTCTTATTGGCTAATTTTCTTGTACTCAGCGTACTATCCATGGCAACTTGGCCCAATACGAATTCCTCCACAGCTTCATTTACTACAGGATTTTCCCTCTGCCTCTTTTTGTTCATAACGGAACCAGTTTCGCGAAATTTTGCTACTGACTCGCGAACAATTTTGCCATAAAGGGGTTTGTCAGGATGGCGTTCATTGAATATCTGCCCAACCCGATTGTCACGTTCAATATTTTTAAAATAAAGTTCGATTATTTCCACTTTTTCTGTACACCATAATTGTTAAAAAGTTTAACGATATTGAGAAGAACTTCAACGCACAAGTCACAGAAAGCAACCACCGCACCTGATCGTGCAACCTTGTGGCAAGTGAAAAAATGCATAAACATCTAGAAATAATAAGAAAAACAGCAAATTGGTCGAAGGAATGTATCCTTATCATTTACTCTGACAAATGTTTAAATAAACTTTTCAAATTTCAATCCTTCATATTTTCTCAATGACACGACCGATTTTCAAAAACGAAGCGCGAAAGTATAGAGAATAGAAAGCCCTTTTCACTGCCCTACCACTTGACCCCCCGTCCCATTTGAAAAAAATTGGGGGATGGCACCCCCGCTTAGAGGGTTGAATATTTTGCAATTATTTTGGGGGCAAAAGTTGTCCCCCTCACAAACAAAATTGTCGTGTTTTTGAATTTTCTGAAATAAAATTACCCTGGCCGTTATGCCTTGCGGAACGTTTGGGCCACCCTGTATGCACAATTAAGTTACATACAATTTGTACAAATTGGTACAAACATATCGACGTTTGTCCAATGTCCTGTTTGTTTCAGTTGCCAGCGTACAAAACGTACTCAGATCGTTGTTCGGATCGCCCTCGGCCGCGCCCTCTAGTAGCAACCAAATGGACCAATCCGGTTCGAGCAGTAGTAGAACGCAAAACGGTGATTCAACGATGTAGCTTAGATTTTAGGATATTACGGTGATGCATATGAGGTATATATTTATCGATAATCGAATACAAAAGTGACACCTATCTGTTTTCTATTTTTTCCCTAAGAATTGTTTTCTTTAAGGCTTTAATTAAGATATTTAACCGTGTAACAAAATAATATCACACGATAAAAATAAACTTTATTTATCTTGTTCATTGTACTTCTTATTTTGTCCTCCGCTATTTTTTTCTAATAATTCTTTTTTTTTTCAAGATATTAATGTATATAGCATGCGGTCGGAAAGAATCGGCGTCACAGTGGCCTTTGAAATGAAAATCTGTAGGAATTTCTGTTGGGCCAAGGTCTACAGGGTGTCCCAGGCTAAGCGTGCATTAGTGCATTTTAAGTTTCTTGAGAACTGCAATATTTAGATCGGAGATTTTATGCACTTTACGGTTCCACAACGTGATCTATCGCTTAAAAATATTTTCAATATGGCGGCACTTCCGGAAATACCGGAAGTTGACAACAACTTTCTTATTTTAAATGTAGATGCCATTTTGCCATGCTTATTTTTAATGTAGATGCCCCATTTTTTATTATATACTTGAATTTTCTGTAAAATTTTATGAATTTTGATATCAAATACTCTGTATCTAATGTTAACGTTTTTGAGAAAAAAAATATTTAAAATTTTTAATCGCTCAATTCCATGACAGCTATGGCTAATATTATATGACATTCGAACAATTTAATTTTTGAAATATATAGACACATGTTTTTTCTTTATGCCACAGTGGCTTTAGTAATCATTAAATTTGTCGTTTAAGCTATACAGATTTTTTTGACAGGGAGTTTTTTTCCTCCAAAAATTTTAAATATTTTTTTCCTCTAAAAATTTTAAATATTTTTTTCCTCAAAAACGGTTAATGTTAGATATAGAGTGTTTTATACGAAAATTCATAAAATTTTACAGATAATTTAGGTATGTAATAAAAAATGGTGCTACCCATTTGAAATGAGAACGTTGCTGTCAACTTCCGGTACTTCCGGAAGTGCCGCCATATTGAAAATATTTTTAATCGATAGATCTCGTTGTTAAACAATAATGTGCAAAAAATCTCCGATCTAGATATTATACTTCTCCAGAAACTTCTAATGCACGCTCAGCCTGGGACACCCTGTATATGTAATTTATATTGACATAAAAATTGTATTCCCAAATAAAAGACAGATTCTAAATAAATGAATTAAAATAAAATTTTTCTTATTAATAAAAAATGATATTTAAGTCACTTTTCCTAGATCATTCGAAATATATATATATCCTTCATAACGTTTAGAATGTGAATTTTGTAAAGATTTATATTAGACTATGTTATCTATTTAAAAGTAAAAAATAATGATATGGTAACGACTTAATAGATGAAAATTCAATATAATTATTATTGTCCTTGAATAATACCGTTTAAAAACTGAGCTTTGCTTCACTTATTATCTCAAGACTTATTATTATATCTCCCTGTATAGTTCTGAAGTATGTCGCCTTCAAAAAAAGTCGTTTAGTTTATAATTTTCATTTTGTCTAAATCTGTTAGTTTTTTTTGTTGAATATCGGTTTTGATTTTCTTCAATCAGATTAAAACTGATTGGTTTTGATTATATTATACCAGTGTTCTTCAAAAGTAAGCTAAAAATGAAAAACTAGCATTTTTTCAAAATTAATAATAACATTTTGCTTTTTAAAAATGTTTTCAAATTTTATAACTTAAATTTATGAAATAACTAAATTAATAATAACTCATATATTTCAGACGAGGGGTAAACCGCGACCCAAAATTGTGTACGCTACAACTAACCTAACCTCAAAACATTTTATTGACCAGATTTTTGAAATAATTACCTAATGATTTTCGCCATAATTTTTGCTCTTGTCAAACGGACCTTACGAGTTTAAGGTATTAACGGTAAGTTAACGGAAACCATTATTTCGTATACACGCCACTGTAAATAACTTCAATAGATAATTATTTCTCTTGTGCTAACGTCAACTAATCATTAAAAATATCCTAAATGGCGTTTAAGGATCCAATCTGGCAACCCTGTCGTCGACTCGGCTAGATTTCGGACCTCGATAGCGCGTAGTTTTTACTAACATAATTTTACATTAGCTTTAATAATTAGTTCATAATTGGT
The DNA here is from genome assembly GCF_002938485.1 of Sitophilus oryzae. NCBI lineage: Eukaryota > Metazoa > Arthropoda > Insecta > Coleoptera > Curculionidae > Sitophilus > Sitophilus oryzae. Next base: position 3,715,912 of record NW_022146928.1, on the reverse strand, counting down.
CCCTAATTTCCTCTTAATTGGCTTCATTGGCTTTGCAAAATTTGTCAATTTCCCCTTAATTGGTTCCATTGGCTCTGCAAAATTGGTCAATTTCCCCGATTTGTTAGCATTGTCACTTAATCGGCACCATTAGTCTACACAATTGGTTCGCATTGGTTTGGGGTTGTACACCGCATTGGTCTCGCGGTTTACCTCTCGATTTCAGATGTTCCTAAATGAAGAAAACTACTTAAAAAGACTTGTTAGCTTATTTTTGAAATACCCGGTACATTTGAAAAATTATATGATTGTATGGCCGTCATACTTGTATTTATAGAAAAGGCGTTATGTAACTTTATTCTAAAAGATTAATTTATTTTACTTTGTAACATATGGTTATGATGTTATTAACTGATTTCGTGGATGAATAGATTCCATTTTTTGTTTTTGTAATATTTTTTTGCAATCGGTTATCCTTGTTGTAAACTATATTTTAATTATTGAAATAAAAGAAATGAAATTGAAAGAAAAACATTTTTGTCTTTTTTTTATATTCGAAGTCTTGGGATTGGTGTTTACATGTCTAGGAGTCAGAGCTGCAACAAGTCAGTTTTAAAAAGACTTATTAAGTCTTCAGTCAAATTCAACATAAAGTTAAAATGATTTAAGCCTTAAATCTTTTGACTTAAATAATTTTATTTCAAGTCATTTTTGTAAAGACTTAAATCAATACAACGTTATTTAAGTCGTTTTTATGACTTAAGTCTATATTTTTGACTTAAATCATGATGATCTCCAAGCTAAGTCAGTAAAATGACTTATTATATCAATATGATTACTCTCAAGTCAAGACAATCAGAATTCAATTTAAGTATCTTTTTTTAAACGTTAATATTGATTTTCTTGCATTACCAATTAGCGATTTTCTTACTAGTATCACATATTATAAAGATTATAAACTTTGTTTTTCGTGGTTCCAATTTTCGGAATCGGGCACTGTTAGGTTACTAGTTTGCGCACATAGCACGCCCACGTATGGCCTCTAAAATTGTGCACATCGCCTGACCGGCACAGTTATTAGAGAGATATCGGAAAATCGAATAGCGGTATGCAGTATTTGCGCGTACCTTATCATGGTTACGATATGCGCGAGTCAATTTTTAACGCAACACCCGCTAATAACGTTACCGCCTGACGTAATTTGCGGATCAATTACACCAAGCGCTCTTTCCAAATAACCTCTGATAACGTTTAAAAATTGCTTAAATGGGCATGTGCGGGTATTTGACAACCGGGGCCGGCCGGCGAGATCTTTTATTTTAGGTTATGTTTGAATTGTTTTGAATTAGTAATTTCATATTTAAGTAGCTGGGATTAGTTTTAATTAAATAAATATGGCCCAAAATATGGATTCCACCTCTTCCAATATTAAAGAACCTGTAAAGAGGCTTAGGTTTACAGCAGATGACGACTTAGCCCTTCTAAGAGAATTTGTTGCTTGTTGCCCTAAACCCACTGGCAGACGTTGAACAATGA
>NW_022146928.1:3631811-3714389 GCF_002938485.1 Sitophilus oryzae | reverse complement strand
CGCTGGCAGTCGTCGGCAGTCGTCGGCAGTCACTGGCAGTCTTATATAAAATGACATTTTGGCAATACGTGTACATTTTTTACCCTAGTGAGACACCCCTCGTATATATCGTAGTCGGCTATGTAAGCGAGGGTGCACACGGTACCACCCTACAAAGTTGGGTACGACGTTTCGCACAAAAAAAATCTTCAGGGTGGGACTAACGATTTGTAATCGAAGAAAAATGTGGGTCGATTTGGGCATAATTAGGGACGGGCTACAGGATGACGCCCTCGACGTTTCGAGCCGGTGCCTCTAAATGGACGAAATCATCAGGATTTTTTCTAATTATGGGTGGATTGGAACCAAACTCGGCACGTGGATAGAGGTGGACGGACAGACGAATAGTGGGACAGAAGGATAGACGGGCGGACTGAGTCGTGTTTTACTTCAAATATGCGCACATATTGCACAACTTTTTTATAATATAACACAACTTTTTTAAAATTAATTATAGTGGTTTGACAATGTTTTTTATTATTTACACTTAATTTTGACCAAAAGCTACCTTTTTGTGAAATCGAACAGTCTCTATATCTTATAGTTTTTAATAAATACTGATAAACATAGAGTGAATTTTTACTAATATAGTTTCTAGTTCTTCGGAATTGTCCCTCAGTTACGATAGTATATTACAGTTCTTTGAAACCCATAGTGTTGAATCCTACAGTATCAATTTCATACCTCTTGCCTCACTACTACCTATTAGTTTTCTTTGTTATCTTCGGCAGGTAGTTTTGTCTCTATGAAATTTATTATCTTGAGACCTGTGCAAACCTCCAATTGAAAAATAATGTAAATTGGAGTGCTCTGCTCGTCTGCATTGGATCTCTCCTCTGACCCTTAACAGAAGATAGGGTCAAGTGGTGTAAAAATGAGACACTTTTCAAAACTTTGATGAAAATAAACTTGCTATTAAGTTGTCTAACATTTTTACCCCTACATTGTGTCATTATAAGATACCACTGTATCTCATTTATTCAGTATTTTATTAGTCTCATATTTACCCCTCCAAAAAATATCGTCTCATACTATCAGGATTTAATTTAAACGGGCATACCTTTCTAGATCATATATCGTAACCTATCTACGCACGCGACGACAGGAACATGGCATGTCCTCTCTGGGGGCAGCTTTGATAGTTCCTTATCCCGCTAGAAGCGCACCGGTCGAAAAATTGCCGCTACTTTATTTCAAATCAGGGCCATCTAAGTTAAATATTCAAATGGCTCCAGCAAAAGTTTTCGGTTCACGACGACTGTTGGCGCTGATCGTCAAAATCATGTAAAAATGTTTGTACAGGGATTTTGCTTACCGTCAATACGACGTGAGCTACGACCAGGACCAATGTTGCAGTTTGCAGTTTGATTGTTTTGTTTGCAGTTTGATTTCTCGGTTTTGATATTATGTTAAAATTAATGTTGAAGTATTGTATCATCTGTTTTTATGTAATAGTACTTATTTTAGTTCAATGATCTGATATGTTATGACTTGTTAATGTTTGTTTAACAATGTTATATTTAATATATCAATTTGCACAGCATAGCTTTTTATCAATAAACTTAGTAGATTTTCAGATTATTTAATTCCTTTTGTTTCCGTTTGTAATTTTATTTTTAAAACCTATTATGTGATTGTTTCACATAATATGTTTTAAAAATAAAATTGCAAATAGCGAATAAAAATAATTAAAATAAAAAAGTGTATTTTAAATTTTCCGCTAGTTTCCCCCGATCCCGCACACCTTTAGCTGTACTATAAATGTCGTCTACGACGATATATGGCGACACGAAAATGGAACCGATTATTACAAGGAACTTGGGCTTCTTTTTCGTAGTATATTCTGTGTTTCATATATTCTCGCCCAATAAGAAGAAAGATCGGCATGGTTCCTCCGCCACTTTAGTTTACCATATTGAGCCATTTTGTAAAAGAGGTGAACAAAGGTAAATTTTAACTATCGATGTGTTCGTTTCTGAATAAGAAGTGTATTTATCGAAAACTATAGAGTTTCTTTCATAATTTTTAGTGCGGTTTATTAAGGATGTACGATATGCCACCGGTGTGTATTCCTTTCTATTTTTGTTCTGCCTGAAATAAAATTCACCATCACCCACATTGTGGTATTTCGAGGTTCTTAAAGAATGGACCGAAAGATCATTGCATTCCGAATCCAAAAAGTAGTTTGCCCAAGTTTGTTATTTCGGTGATACGCAGCTGAAACAAATTTATAGAAGAGAATTTATCACCAGAGAAAATTTTTAAAGCTTATCGATATTCTACAACTGAAGATTATATTTTTAATGGTCAATTAAAATATAAAACACTTCCGACAGTAAATCTGCCAGGTAGATTTAGTTATGAAAGCGCATATTTAATGTGTTAATAGTTTATTTAGTCTTTAGAAGCGAGGTTTGCAGGAGTTGCTCGAAAAAAAATGGCGTCCACGATGGCTATGAAATGAAGATCGTGTTAGAAAATATCAAAAAAGGTACATGTTACGCCACCTATCAGTAGATATCTGTACTATATTAAAATAACTGTTCTATTGTACAAGGACATCATTTTAAGTGTCTCACTCGATTTATAATTTTCCTGTTTGGTATTTAAAGATAGTAGAAAGATTTTCTAATGTAATTTTTCGCGAGGATGACGATTCTCTACACTAAAATTTTTTAAAACGTCAATTTTGACAGATACGACGCCATCTTGCTTTTTTTTAATGGAAACCCCCACATATTTTAGCATGGTCCGGTAGACATATTTTAGCTAATTTCAAATATATATAGTTTAGTATACTTTGCTCTTACCGTTTTCGATATACAGTGGATTTAAAAATGAATTGTTCCAGAACCATTTTAAGTATCTCACCCAATTTAAAATTTTCCTCTTTTCTATTTTAAAATAGTAAAAAGATATTTCAATGTAATTTTTCGCGAGGATGCCGATTCTCTACATTAAAATTGTTTACAACGTCAATTTTGACAGATACGACGCCATCTTGATTTTTTTAAATGGAAACCCCCACATATTTTAGCATGGTCCGTAGATATATTTTAGATAATTTCAAAAATATATAGTTTAGTATACTTTGCACTTACCGTTTTCGATATACAGTGGATTTAAAAATGAATTGTTCCAGAATCATTTTAAGTGTCTCACTCAATTTAAATTTTCCTCTTTTCTATTTTAAGATAGTAAAAGATATTTTAATGTAATTTTTCGCGAGGATGCCGATTTTCTACAATAAATTTTTTACAACGTCAATTTTGACAGATACGACGCGATCTTGATTTTTTTTTAATGAAAACCCCCACATATTTTAGCATGGTCCGGTAGACATATTTTAGCTAATTTCAAAAATATATAGTTTAGTATACTTTGCACTTACCGTTTTCGATATACAGTGGATTTAAAAATGAATTGTTCCAGAATCATTTTAAGTGTCTCACCAATTTAAAATTTTCTTCTTTTCTATTTTTTAAGATAGTAAAATATATTTTAAATGTAATTTTTCGCGAGGATGCCGATTTTCTACATTAAAAAATTTTTTACAACGTCAATTTTGACAGATACGACGCCATCTTGATTTTTTTTAAATGGAAGCCCCCACTTGTTTTAGCATGGTCCGGTAGACATATTTTAGCTAATTTCAAAAATATATAGTTTAGTATACTTTGCACTTACCGTTTTCGATATACAGTGGATTTTAAAATGAATTGTTCCAGAATCATTTTAAGTGTCTCACCAATTTAAAATTTTCCTCTTTTCTATTTTAAGATAGTAAAAGATATTTTAATGTAATTTTTCGCGAGGATGCCGATTTTCTACATTAAAATTTTTTTACAACGTCAATTTTGACAGATACGACGCCATCTTGATTTTTTTAATGAAAACCCCCCACAAATTTTAGCATGGTCCGGTAGACATACTTTAGCTAATTTCAAAAATATATAGTTTAGTATACTTTGCACTTACCGTTTTCGATATACAGTGAATTTAAAATGAATTGTTCCAGAATCATTTTAAGTGTCTCACCCAATTTAAAAATTTTCCTCTTTTCTATTTTTAAGATAGTAAAAATATATTTTAATGTAATTTTTCGTGAGGATGCCGATTTTCTACATTAAAATTTTTTACAATGTCAATTTTGACAGATACGACGCCATCTTGATTTTTTTTTAAATAGAAACCCCCACTTATTTTAGCATGGTCCGGTAGACATATTTTAGCTAATTTCAAAAATGTATAGTTTAGTAGACTTTGCACTTACCGTTTTCGATATACAGTGGACTTAAAAATGAATTGTTCCAGAATCATTTTAAATGTCTCACCCAATTTAAAATTTTCCTCTTTCCTATTTTAAGATAGTAAAAAGATATTTTAATGTAATCTTTCGCGAGGATGCCGATTTTTTACATTAACATTTTTTAAAACGTCAATTTTGACAGATACGACTCCATCTTGATTTTTTTTAAATAGAAATCCCCACATATTTTAGCATGGTCCGGTAGACATATTTTAGCTAATTTCAAAAATATATAGTTTAGTATACTTTGCATTTACCCTTTTCTATATACAGGGGGTTGAAATAAAGAATTCCTCTAATTTGTATGTATTTGAATATGAATGCCATTCACTTACAACTGAGTGGTATTTGTATCCAGATGCATGAAATTTACGTAAATTGAGCTATCTTATAATTATAATAAATGACTAGCAGTTTAAAACTAAATTTTCATTTTTTTTATATACAGGGTGGTTCGAACTGTATTCCGGAAACTACGGCAGCATACTCTGCAGATAAAAATAAGTAAAAAAGTTCGTATAAATATATGTCCTACAATACTTAGTTTCGGAGATACAGGGTGTAGAAATTTCATTTTTATTTCGATTTTTTCGAATTAATTTCTAAAGTAACGTCAATATTTGGCTGAAAATTCGTGTCTGGGAGTTTTTTGACATGAGAAACTTGATTCTGATGTCAATATGACTCTTATTTGTAGGGGGCGCCACCTACATGTGTTTAACTGTTTTGAAAAGTAATAACTTTTCGCCCATACCTGTATAAAACTACTGAGTGAAAAAATAAATATTTTCTTGACTTTTTACGTAAAAAATGTCTCTAGGTAAAAATCACTACGAGCAACCTTTCTCAAGATATTTCGAATGGAAATAGTCAATACATGTCATTATTGACAAAAAAATAAACACGTTGAGTAGATAGATATTTGGCTGAAATAATAAATGTGGGAAATTTAAATTTTTTTAAATTAATTATAATTTTTTCTGCGGAAAAATGATGATAAACAGTTTCTGTTGAACTTTTGGCAAAAAAAACATTTCAAATTTATGATTTCAGTCTAGGATCTCCACATGTTTAATATATGTCAATGATGACAGGTATTGATAATTTCGATTCCCAATATCTCGAGAACCATTACTCGTAACAATTTTTACCAACAGACCTTTTTTACGTAAAAATCGTTATAAATGAATATTTTTTCACTCAGTAGTTTTATAGTACGTATACTCAGTAGTACGGACGAAAAGTTATTATTCTTCAAAACAGTTAAAACACGTGTATGTGGCGCCCCCTAGAAATTGGATTTATATTGACATCAAAATCAAATTTCTCATATCAAAAATCTCCCAGAAACCAATTTTCATCAAAGTATTAACGTTACTTCACAAATTATTTGGAAAAAATCGAAATAAAAATGATACTTCTACACCCTGTATCTCCGAAATTAAGCATGTTAGGACATTTATACGAACTTTTTTACTTATTTTTATCTGCAAAATATGCTGCCAAGGTTTCCGGAATCACCCCGTATGGAAAGGTATATATTGAATAAGAATCAAAGTATAAATCAATAAAAAAATTTAAGCGCCGTAATTGTCAAATTTGACATTTTCAAGAATTTTAAAATTCGAAAATTGTAAACTGGATGAGTCACTTAAAATAATTCTAAAGATTTCATTTTTAAATGCACTGTATATCGAAAACGGTAAGTGCAAAGTATACTAAACTATATATTTTTGAAATTAGCTAAAATATGTCTACCGGACCAAGTTAAAATATGATGGGGTTTCCATTAAAAAAAAATCAAGATGGCGTCGTATCTGTCAAAATTGACGTTTTAAAAAATTTTAATGTAGAAAATCGGCATCCTCGCGAAAATATACATTGAAATATCCTTTTACTATCTTAAATAGAGAAGAGGAAAATTTTAAATTGGGTGAGACACTTAAAATGATTCTGGAACAATTCATTCTTAAATCCACTGTATATCGAAAACGGTAAGTGCAAAGTACACTAAATTATATATTTTTGAAATTATCTAAAATATGTCTACCGGACCATGCTAAAATATGATGGGGTTTCCATTTAAAAAAAATCAAGATGGCGTCGTATCTGTCAAAATTGACGTTTTAAAAAATTTTAATGTAGAAAATCGGCATACTCGCGAAAAATTACATTGAAATATCTTTTTACTATCTTAAAATAGAGAAGAGAGGTTTTTAAATTGGGTGAGACACTTAAAATGATTCTGGAACAATTCATTTTTAAATCCACTGTATATCGAAAACGGTAAGTGTAAAGTATACTAAATTATATATTTTTGAAATTAGCTAAAATATGTCTACCGGACCATGCTAAAATATGATGGGATTTCCATTTAAAAAATCAAGATGGCGTCGTATCTGTCAAAATTGACGTTGTAAAAAATTTTAATGTAGAAAATCGGCATCCTCGCGAAAAATTACATTGAAATATCTTTTACTATCTTAAAATAGAGAAGAGGAAAATTTTAAATTGGGTGAGACACTTAAAATGATTCTGGAACAATTCATTTTAAATCCACTGTATATCGAAAACGGTAAGTGCAAAGTATACTAAACTATATATTTTTGAAATTAGCTAAAATATGTCTACCGGACCATGCTAAAACAAGTGGGGGCTTCCATTTAAAAAAAATCAAGATGGCGTCGTATCTGTCAAAATTGACATTTTAAAAAATTTTGGTGTAGAGAATCAGCATCCTCGCGAAAAATTACATTAGGAAATCTTTCTATTATCTTTAAATACCAATCAGGAAAATTATAAATCGAGTGAGACACTTAAAATGATGTCCCTGTACGTTTTGTCTAATTAATAAACAGTCGTTTCCAAGTTATCAAAGAAGTAGCATCGTTTGATTTACCGCAGCTTCCCACGCAACAGGTTATGGGCCCAGGCAGTCCCAGATCACAAAAACCGAATTAGTAAATTCAAGTTTGAACGTTGAATAAGAATAAATGGCGGGTAATCATTACGTAGCTAGTGTTCCCAAACTTACTGGACGTGAAAATTATGATGAATGGGCTTTTGCAGCACAAAGTTTTCTAGTAATCGACAATTTAGAAGAATGTCTTCGGGGTACTGAAACCGATGAAAAGAAAATTGCTAAGGCAAGAGCCATGTTAATTTTAACTATTGATTCAGCTTTATACGTTCACGTAAAGCAGACCACTTCAGCTAAGGATTTATGGGACAAGCTGAAATCTCTGTTTGATGATTGTGGATTTACGAGAAGAATAAGTTTGTTACGGCAGCGGATATCTATGCGATTGGAAAATTGTGAGTCCATCGGTGAATAAGTAAATCAACTGGTAGAAACGGCTCAGAAACTCAGGGGTACTGGTTTTCAAATCGATGAAGAATGGATTGATTCACTACTGTTAGCAGGTTTGCCTAAAAAGTTCAGCCCGATGATAATGGCGATAGAGCATTCTGGAATTTCAATTACGACAGACACCATTAAGGTAAAACTCCTTGAGATGGAGGGAGATTTTTCAGTAGCCGGTAAAACAGGTAGCGCTTTTGTCAACAAATCGGAGCTAGCAGAAAAAATGAAACATGGCATCAGTGGCAGTAGATTAAATGTACCGTTTGTCAAGCGCCAAACAAATGTCAGATGTTTTGGATGTAAGAAATTGGGTCATTATAAAAATAAATGTCCGAATAGAGAAATAAACAAACAAGACGATTCAAGATTTTCCCAGAAATCAAAAGAAAAATCCACAGACGTTTTTAGTGTAATGTTTTTAAGTTGAAAGTTTAAAAAAGAAGACTGGTATATTGACTCAGTAGCAAGTACACATATTACTCTAGTGGAAGACTGGATAGAAAATCCATTGAATACTGAGATGAAGGAAGTCGTAGTAGCGAATAACAGCAAAGTTCCTGTCAAATGTGTTTGTGATGTTAAAATTCAAACAATAACTGGTAAGAAAGTAAACAATATCACTGGAAAAAACAGTTTGTTTGTTCCAGAACTTACCACTAACTTACTGTCTGTAAGCCAGTTAATCAAAAATGGAAACTCTGTAAATTTTGATTCGAAAGGTTGTAGAGATAAGATTTTGATAGCATTCACCTGGCATAGAAGGTTAGGTCACATAAATTTCTCTGATTTGAGAAAAATGCAGAATGAAGCAGTAAATGGATTGGATTGTAAAGGGAAAATAGAGAAAGAAAACTGTGAAACTTCTTGTGAAGGAAAACAAACCAGAATGCCATTTAAACATATTGGAACTAGAGCTAACGGAGTACTTGATTTGGTACATGCAGATGTATGTGGACCGATGGAAGTGTTATCATTAGGAGGTTCAAGGTACTGTTTAGTTTTAGAAGATGATTATAGTAAAATGTGTTTTGTATATTTTCTAAAAAATAATGATGAAGTTATTCAGTATTTAAAAAGTTTAAAGAAATGGTAGAAACTCAGAAGGATAGAAAGATTAAAATTTTTAGATCAGATAATGGAGGAGAATTTCGTAATAGGGAATTTGATATTTTTCTAAAAAGAAATGGAATTGTTCACCAGACAAGTAACCCATATACGCCGGAACAAAATGGGCTAGTAGAACGGATAAACCGTACTATCATTGAGAAAGCAAGATGCTTATTATTTGATGGAGAATTGGAGAAGAAATTTTGGGCTGAAGCCATAAATACGGCTGTATACCTGAGAAATAGATCGATATCCAGTGGTTTAAATGATAAGACACCTTATGAAGTATGGAATGGTGTAAAACCAGATTTAAGTCATTTAAAATTATTTGGAGCAAACGTGATGGTTCATATTCCTTATAATAAAAGAAGAAAATTAGACAAGAAGTCGGAAAAAATGATTTTGGTCGGATATGGTAACAATGTGAAAGGATACAGGGTATACAATCCAAGGACAAATTCAATAATTACAAGTAGAAATGTTAAAATATTTGAAAATACAAATGAAAAAGAAGTTATGATAAAGCTTGATTATGAAGAAAACAAAGAGATTGATACAAAAGACAACACTGAATTCCAGCAGGAAGAAGCTTCAGTTGGGGAAGAAAATCAAAGTTTTCAGTCAGACAGTAGGTCAGAAAATCAAAATGATTACTATGAGGCCATAGATGACTTGAATGACAGTGATTTTGTACCCAAGAATATTGAATTACCAAAAGAAACAAGAAAGTCAGATAGACAGAAAAAGCCAAAACAATACGATGACTATGTAACTTTTCAATGTCAGAATGAAGTCAACTTAGATGATGTGCCAATGTCAGTGTCCGAGGCGCTTTCCAGAGCAGATTCAAGCAGATGGCAGCAAGCGATTGAAGAGGAGATGGCATCTTTTAAAAAAAGTGAAGCATGGGAACTAGTTGATTCACCTAATAGTGGGACATTAGTTGAGTGCAAGTGGGTGTTTAAGAAGAAAATCGATCAAGAAAACAAAATGTGTTATCGTGCGCGATTAGTTGCAAAATGTTATACGCAACGTGAAGGCTTAGATTATGATGAGACATTTTCTCCAGTGATTAGATAATCAAGTTTGCGATTATTGTTAGCACTTTTATTGAAACTAGATTTAGAGGTCACACACCTAGACGTGAAGACTGCTTTTTTGAATGGCAACTTACAGGAAACAGTTTTTATATGTCAGCCAGAAGGCTTTATTACTAAAGGCAATAAAAATAAGGTTTGTCTCTTGAAAAAGACAATTTATGGGCTGAAGCAATCTTCACGTGCATGGTATCAAAAAGTAAATGAAGTTTTAGTTGAACTTGGTTTCAAAAAATCTAACTATGAATCTTGTATTTTTATTAAACGTAAAAATAACAGTTTAGTTATAGTAGCATTATATGTTGACGATTTTATTGTTTTAAGTAATGATAAAAAGGAGACAGATTTTTTGAAAAAAACATTTAACCTCAAATTTTGAAATTAAAGATTTAGGAGAAATTAAGTTATGTTTAGGGATGAGGATTCGTAAAGAAAAAGACAATTTCATTTTAGATCAGAGTGTTTATATAGATCAGTTACTAAGAAAATTTAATATGTCTGATTGTAAAGTTGTCAGTTCACCGATTAATAATTTTGATTTTTCAGAAGGTTGTTTATCTGAAAATGAGGCTGAAAAGTATAAAAATCCATTGTATCAAAAATTAATTGGTAGCTTAATGTTTTAGCGGTACTGACAAGACCCGATATTGCATACAGTGTAAGTTTTTTGAGCCAATTTAATAACAATCATACAGAATATCATTGGAATTGTGCGAAAAATATTCTTAGATACTTAAAAGGCACGAAAGATCATTGTTTAGTTTATAAAAAGGATGACCTTAAATTAATGGGGTTTGTTGACTCAGATTGGGGTTCGAACAAACAGGATCGAAAATCTTACACTGGTTACGTTTTTAAATTATTAGGTGCGGCAGCCTCTTGGAAAAGCTGTAAGCAAAAAACTATTGCACTTTCCAGTACGGAGGCGGAATATATGGCCTTGAGTGAAGCAACTAAAGAAGCGATTTATCTTAGAAATTTGTTGTCTGAAATTCAAGGAAGACTGGATATTATAACTCTTTATAACGATTAGAAATGAATTTAGAATAAGTGGGAGGAGGGTTAATCTCTGCGACCTTAGAGATCTATTGTGTCCCCCTTTCTTGAGTTATTACTCATCATACAGTCCCAGGACTTCCTACGGAGACCCGTGTCCCTCATAGTCGAGGAGCTACGACCCAGGCCGGGTAGACGAAACGATAGCTTGTGTCGCCTGTTGGGTTTAGAGGTAGGAGGTAGGCTCCCGACCCTTGGAGGAGGTGGTAACTTGTATGCCACTTGCAGAGGATGGTGTCACGCAAGTGTCAGCCACCTCTCCTGTAGTTCTCTTTGGGTTTGGCCCCTTGGAACTTTCATTGTTACTGTTCCCAGTGTTGCTAGGGGGTTTCCACACAGCTTCACCGGTGATGTTTTTATTACTATTATTACCAGATCTCATAGTGTTCCCATGAGTCGCTAGGGACAGTCGGTCCACTTCTACCGAGCCCCGCATGTAGAAGTAAGGGGTAAAATACAATGGGGTGTCCCAAGGTTGAGGCTGTCCGTAGCCCCGCCCGGTATCGTTATATGTCTTGGTGCAATTCCCTGGCCACGACACTACAGTCAGGGACAAGACGATGAGTGAGATGCTTCTTAGACCAAGCCAAGTGCTAGGGGGGATTCCCCCCAGCACCTGACCAGGAGCTTCCCCACCAACGACAAGGTCTTGCATCTCCTAGGGGAAGTTTATAACGATAATCAAGGAGCTCAAAAATTGTGCAGCAATCCAGTATTCCATGAAAAAACAAAACATATTGATATCAGACATCATTTTGTCAGAGAAGCTGTTGAAAATAAATTAATAAAGTTAGATTATTTAAGTACTGACGAAATGGTGGCGGATATACTAACAAAAGGTTTAAAAAATGTTAAGCATTCAAAGTTTTTAAGGGATTTAGGCTTAAGAGTTTTTTGATAAGTGGGGGTGTTAGAAAATATCAAAAAAGGTACATGTTACGCCACCTATCAGTAGATGTATGTACTATATTAAAATAACTTTTCTATTGTACGTTTTGTCTAATTATTAAACAGTCGTTTCTAAGTTATCAAAGAAGTAGCATCGTTTGATTTTCCGCAGCTTCCCGCGCAACAGATCGCTGTCTTTTTTTATATGTAAATTTATATGGGAAATGTCATTGATCGTGATTTCCCAGCCAAATGGACGCCGTTTTTTTTTCGATCATACGGTATTTTTTTACATGCAGTATTAAATATTTCTTAAGATTTCGAAATAAACAGTATATTGTAATGTATATTTAAGTCTAATCATTATTAAATAAATGTTTTTTAATGTAAATATTTCTTGTTTTACCAATTATTCTCAATAGAAATGAATTTAAGCTACTAGCTCTAGTTAATCCTAAGTTTTGTCTAGACAAAACTTAGGTTTAACTAGAACTTATAGCTTAATAGTTGAAATTTGACTCTAAAAATTCAAAGAACTGCGATTCAAATAAAAGCGGTTTGTGATCTCGGTAATGTAGGTTTCTTTAACGTGCAGAAAATTGTTCCTTATTCTACTAGATGCCGCAAAAATACGACCCCTACAATAACATGGGAGTGGGCAATCTAAAGGTTATCTATGGACAGGAGGTGAAGGCTTACAACTTCATACTGATGTCACCCGAGAAAAGTTTTGTAGTCAGTTTCAAAAGTTTTAAATCCCAAAACGAGACAATGGATTTGTAATTTTACTTTTTTCATTTTTTTATGGTGACCCTACATCCTGTTTTTAATAGGTTTTATGACAATAGATAAAATGAAAGTATTACAAAAAATATTAAATTTCCTTGCTATAATTTCGATAACAGTTTGTGTTGTTGTGAAACTGCAATAGTTGTAACGGATATTTATCAGTCGCATGCCGCATCGATCAATAGAAGAAAATATAAATACCCGATTTATTTAATTCCTTTTTTTCCTTACACTAATCTTTACCAAGAACTACCAATACGCATGGCTTAAAATGAAGTAAAAAATAAACTAACATCTGTCAGACGCTAGGCCTCGGCAGACGCCTCCGCACCTCTGGGGCCTCCTGAGATAAATTTAAATTCTTCACCAGAGATGTTGGTGAATTCGTTCACCTTCCTGAAACAAATGACCGCTGTCGTTGCCGCTAGCTCCTGGCTCTCTAGGTGGAAAGTCCTGAATATCCCCGTGGAATTATTTAGATCGTGTAATCCTCTACAGGGTGCAACTCTTTCTGCATATCCACGATATAATGATTATAGTAGAAGGAAACTAGTAGTGTTGATTGAAGAAATAAGGAAATGCGTAACCTTATGGCGATTTCGTAGTACCATACCTGTCCGAGACGTAGCTGACGATACCGTCGCTTCTAGTCAACCTGTCCGAGATTTAGTTTAGCTCTGCGCCGCTGCTCGCTCATAGTCGTTTACAGCGCAGCGGATAGAGAATACTGTACCGTAGTTCTACTTTCAGTCTTTACTAAAAAGCCGGAATACTTGCGGTGCTTTTTTTCTCTGTTGGTTTCTGCGGTCCGATCAAATTTATGGTTAGAATTTCAGTAAAGTTTATAACAGCAACATGAAGGTTTTATTTACCCTGATAGCGTGACTGTTTTTTTTTATTTTATGTGCCTATCTGATAGGGGCAACAGAACGTAAAAATGCACTCAAATTTAATGTCTTGTAATTTTAAACGAATATTATTTATTTTATTTTAATGAAACTTTACAATAATATAACTTATACGTCAGAATAACACACAGGCTATAATTTATAAAGATACTAGCTGGTTCAACTATAAATTTAAACACGAACGTTTATTTTTGCAAAAACTTTTAATTTTTTTTACAACAGGCTTGATGAATTACAGTCCAATTTGATTTTAAAAATGTATTTCTGATGGCATCTGATCTATAGAGTAACGATAATCACAAAGAACTGCATTTAATTTGTTTTTGTTAACTTTTTAGAGTTTAAAACTTAACTATTATTTTTATTTTTATTATAGCACAAAGTTTTTCTATATTTGCTTATACCTAGGTCTTATTATTACTGTTTGCAATTGATTGGATTTTATGAAGTAGGTAACTCCAAAGGACTTAAACAGGGTTGTTGCTTTGTTTAAAGGTACATATTGTTAAGGTGTATGTCGGAGAAGCGAGGAACTAAACTGAAACGTGTTAAGAAAAATGGCGAATTCGCTAGAAAGTAAAAGAAATACTACAGAATTCTAGAATAGAATTTTCCGGAAGATCCACAGCTATATAAAAGACGCGTGATCGGCAGTTGGGACAGTTTGAAGTTTGATAATACAGGGTTTTAGCGAGGTGTCAGACTCGGCTAACCACACACCATTTGAGTGTCACGTGCACGAAGATTTACGGGAAAACGCAGAAACAGTGTGTGGTACGAAGATTTCTAGAGTAAACGTCGGAAATCTTCTAACATCATCGAATTAAAATACCGAAACGATTTTGCGGCATGTTAAGGAACATTATGAAGAAAAAGGCGAGGGACGAAAAAGACAAGATCTGGGTACAGACAAGACCAACATAGAAGTATGATAAGTCTCTAATCTTGAGGAAATGCCTTCGGCGGTACCGCGATTGGCCCTAAAGGCGTTTCCCGTCTATAAAAAAAATAAAAAAAAACAGGTTTTAAATTGTGAATTAATTGGCGAAGGTGCCAGAAAAGTTAGAGTAATAGTAGTTGCATAAATTGTATTTTATAATCAGTATAAATTGTGTGTACAGAGTGAGAAAAAAAAATAAATTCGTTAAGTATTTTATCGTGAGTTTAAATTAGTGGACCCACGGAATCCGTAACAATTGGTGTCGGAAGTGCGATTTAAGTGGATTTTGAAGATTTTACACGGGATTGGAGAATTTTATGGTTGGAACGAGACAACAAGCGAAGAAAATGGAGGAAGTAAGCAAATTATTGGGCGATTTTATGGAGAATGTGAGAAGAGAATAGAAAGAAGAACAAGAGAGGCTGCGAAGAGAGAAAGAAGAGGAACAAGACCGCCTACAGAAAATACTTATCGAAAATCAAGAAAAAATTTTAGAATTCTTAGAAGCGCGTCATCAGAGAGAAAAACAAGAGGAACAGGACCGGCTCGAGAAAATTTTTGAAGATTTGAAAACTCAACGATAAGACAAACAAGAAGAACAGAACCGGCCTTATTTGACTGAAATGAAAATGTTTCATCTTAATTTTGTCTCACCCTGTATAACTTTTCGGGTCAAATTTCAATTTGGTTTAGCATACAATGGTTATTGTAATTAAATATTAGGCTATACAAGGTCAACTAAAATTTAGGTAGCTGTTATCGAAATTTAAAATTTTAAGGGTACTGTTTATTGACTGCCTATTGATTTTAGAAGAAACTTTTAATGGAACTTTTTAAAGTACTTGATTAGAACAGGCTACCGATCAACTTCCGGTTAAGCCGTTTTTAAATTATTTGCACAATTAGGGTCTTAAGCTCCATACTCACACTTCGCTCCTTCGTCTCTTCCTCGCGTTACTTCGTCACTTCACTTCGTTCCTTCGTCCCTTCGCTTCCTTCCTTCGTCCATTCGATGCTTGGAAATTAGTCGCTTATGCAACAACACCACAAAATATTTTTAATATACTTCATATTTATTAAGAAATATCTAGTAACCTCTAAAATTTTTAAAAATCCGAAAGGCGCATAATTTTTATTTTTGGAGCAGGAAACGCCTTTAGGGCCAATCGCGGTACCGCCGAAGGCATTTCCTCAAGATTAGAGACTTATACTTCTATGTTGGTCTTGTATGTACCCAGATCTTGTCTATTTCGTCCTTCGCCTTTTCCTTCATAATGTTCCTTAACATGCCGCAAAATCGTTTCGGTATTTTAATTCGATGATGTTAGAAGATTTCCGACGTTTACTCTAGTAATCTTCTTACAACATTTTCTGCGTTTTCCCGTAAATCTTCGTGCACGTGACACTCAAATAGTGCATGATTAGCCGAGTCTGACGCCTCGCTATCAGGCTTCAAAACTTCACGTCTTCTGGATCTTTCGAAGTCTGGAGTATAATGGTATTCTTTGCTCTGGCAATTCTCATTCTGGCACGTTTCGTCGCTTCTCCGACATACGCAGCAGCGCAGCAAACAGAAACGGCGCAAGCATTTAAGTCGCTTTGAATTGCCTGCGCTCAATCAATCGGTACTGGAAACGGTAATGGCAGACATGAAGCAAAGTATAGAAAACTTGATAAGAAATGAAAATAACAATTGATTTAAACTCTAAGCAGCAAAGAGCACAAATTAAGCTCTGGTTAACTGATTATCGTTACTGCTAGATGAATAACCATCCAATACATTTTAAATGAACTGTAATTAAAATATTGTAAAAATTAAAAGTTTAAAAACGTTGCTCAGTTGATTCAGCTAATGGAATTATAGCTGTGTGTTATTCTGACATGCTCAGAATTCCTGTTGATATGGTAAAACCTAAGAAAAATAATGACTAGATTTAAAAATTACAGACAATTGAGGTGCGACTACGTTCTGTGCTTATCCAGATAGACTGCTGATCACCGCTGTCCCGGGGTAAACTAAAACGCTTCATGTTGCTGGTCTCATGCTGAAATTCTAACCATAAACGATCGGTGTTCTTATCCGCTGCGCTAGCTGGCTTATGAAGCGAGCAGCGGCTTTCAAGTGACCAAACGACCCGAGCATCGTCAGCTGCGTCAGGCTATGTGCACGAGTATCGCGCAAACCATCTATTTCTTTCAATCAACACTACTCGCTACTACCAATCGACCAATATTGGATGTGCAGAAAAGAAGTTACGCCTATGAAGTACACGATCTATGAACTCCACGGTATGGGATTTGGCGCACCTCACGCAACGCGGTTCCGCAAAACAGTTCGAAGTAGCATGGCCGAATTGCTGGCAATCGTGGCACTGACGTACCCCATTACCGCGCCTCGGCGTCACCACTCGAACCCTCAGCGAGCCCACATGCGTGATGTCGAAGATATGGGTTGATTTTTTGGAATTCTGACTTTGATGACGGGCAGAGGAATACCATCGCGTGAGAGGCGATGCATTTCCCTGACCTCGAAACCTTAGGAAGTTAGGTCTTCAATTATTGCCGAGTTGTCGACAAAAACTTCTACACTTTAGGATTAGGATTTAGATCCCTGTCTTCAGGGGAAAAGTAAGTATGGAAGGGAATTTGCTTGTTTTTGAAATAATCGATGATGGCCCTATGGTCATCAGAAGAAGAGGGAGTGATTCTAATGCCGAGAGGCACAGTTTTTGCTTCGGAAAAGCAGATTTTCTGCTCTTTGAAGGATCTTGTGATACTAATCCAGAGACGAGTATCACGAAGTACGACTTGGGGAGGGCTTTTTGGCCCCTTTGCTATTGGATTGAGGCTCCTACTGCATTTGAGGAGCAGCAGGGGGAGTTTTAGGTTGAGGCTCCTGCTGTGTTTGAAGAACAGCAAGGGGGGGTTTGGGTTGGGACGCCTGTTGCGTTTGAGGAGCGCAGGGAATTTTTAGTTGGGGCTCCTGCTGTGTTTGAGGCACAGCAGGGGGAGTTTTGGGACGTGGCACCTGCTGCGTTTGAGGAACAGCAGGGGGGTTTTTGGGATGGGACGCCTGTTGCTTTTGAGGAGCAACAGTGGGAGGGTTTTTGATTTTTGGGACTGACGTTCCGAAATCGGGCTTTTATTATCAGATGGTCCTGATGATGATGTGATGGGTGAGGATGATGGTCGAGCTGGGGAAACCTCCCTTGAGGATAACTTTTTCTCTGGGATTGGTGATGACGCAAGAGACTCGTCAGAACTGGCCTGACGCTTCTTCTTAGGGATGATGTTTCTACGGAATTTTATTTCATTGGAAGTGATTTTGTGACGATCAAGAATTGCGATAACTAGGTTTTTCTTTTCTCTAAAAGAATTGATAAGAACTCAGGTCTGGATTTCGTAGGTGGAAGTAATCCTTACAAATCAAGGACCGTGGATGGAATGATCAGGATGAGATGAGATCTTGAGATCAACAGGAAATTGAAAGGGTTTAGAGTCTGGACATAGGGAAGCTGAATCTGAAGGAGTTTTGTCTAATCTCGGGAGATTAGCCTTGCTTTTCTTAGGAGCCATGAAGGCGGTTTGGAAAAAGAGAGAAACGACCCTTGGAGAGGGCCGTAATTTGTGGAGCTTGCTCTGAAGAGTCGAGCAAGCTAATATTGATAGGGAGCACTTTCCGAGCGCGAGGCACTACTAAGCACAAAATACTGACGGAGCTGCGATGCACACTGTACACCGCACAACTACGACTACTGACCGCTGACGTCTGACTGACGGCTGACGACTGACGACTGACAACTGACGTCCTTGTTCATGGGGCGTAACACCTCTATATTTGTAATTCTGTCGACCCAAGAAATCCGTAACATGCCACGATAACACCACCTTTTGAAAGTCACCAGTTTGTTAATTTCGGCTATTTTAATGGTCCACGCTTCGGCACCATACATAATTATTCTAAATCATTATTCTTAAATCTAAGTTTATATTTCTACTGCAAAGAAATTTCTTAAGTTTAAAAAAATAATTTCTTGTTATCTCAATCCTGGACTTTATTACTTGTAATTGTTCGAAGTAGTGAATAATAGGGACATACTCCTCATTTGAAATGAGAATATGTATAGTTTAATGAGAAGTATGTCCCTATTAAGCACTAAAAGGACCCAATAGCGTAAGGGAGCGTTCACTCAATATGGACGTAAAAATTCGATATTATCGATGGTTGGGAGAGGAAGGAAAGACAGACAGAGACAGAGACAGACAGAGAGAGAGAGAGAGAGAGAGAGAGAGCGAGAGAGAAAGACAGAGACAGAGACAGAGACAGAAACAGAGACAGAGACAGAGACAGATACAGAGACAGAGACAGAGAAAGAGACAGAGACAGAGACCGAGACAGAGACAGAGACAGAGACAGAAACAGAGACAGAGACAGAGACGGACAGACAGACAGAGACAGAACAGAGGACAGAGACAGAGAGCAAGGACAGAGGACAGAGGACAGAGGACAGAGGACAGAGGACAGAGGACAGAGACAGAGACAGAGACAGAGACAGAGACAGAGACAGAGACAGAGACAGAGACAGAGACAGAAACAGAGACAGAGACAGAGACAGGAGGACGAGGACAGAGACAGAGGACAGAAGACAGAGAGCGAGAGAGAAAGACAGAGACAGAGACAGAGACAGAGACAGAGACAGAGACAGAGACAGAGACAGACAGAGACAGAGACAGAGACAGAGACAGAGACAGAGACAGAGACAGAGACAGAGACAGAGACAGAGACAGAGACAGAGACAGAGACAGAGACAGAGACAGAGACAGAGACAGAGACAGAGACAGAGACAGAGACAGAGAGATATATGCTTACCCCCACTCACCTTTGCTCTCACTATATTAGTGTCTAGTCGTATAGTAAAATTTCGTAATAATAAAGTGAATCTCTTCTACACATCAAGAGTAATGCACAGATAATTAAAAAAATAGCTATGTTGTTATAAAGCTGATTCAAAAATATACTTTTTTTCGTCAGACGATTTCTCATCAGATAGTTTTAATTAATCAAAAGGATTTATTTTTTCCACTCAAACAAATTGTCATAAATAACGAGTTTTGTGTTGATTTCTATTACAAAGGATTAATCTTTACGAGTTGTGCGTGCATTGGCACATCTATTTTGCAAGTGACTAACACCACATTGTTCCTTACCTGAGACTACGAAGAACCAAGTTATAAAGAATTTACGTGTTCGAGAGGTTCCACTTGGATGACGCTAGAGATCAGTTACTGCAAAGATTTGAAGGCAAGTTACAACAACCCGGAGAAGTTAGAAGCACAATATCAAGAAAACATAGACCTCTTCGTCAATATCCTACTCCAAAATATTTAAAAAACTATATTTTATTTTAAAGTGAAAAATGTTAAGTGAGAATATTGAACTTATTAGTGCAGTAATATGTATTCATCAAGAATTTTATAAATCCTTTCATGAAACTTATCAAAAACTTAGACAGATGGAAAAAATATATTATGATGTGATTCTTAAATATGAAAGAGGTATGCATGCTTGTGCACAATATTATGAAAATGATAATTTATTAGAATTATTCTCTGTAATGATAGACTTAGGATTTATAAATCAAATATCATATTTAAATAAATTTGTTAAGAGTGGAGAATTCCACAATCAAGTAGCAGATGATGTAAACATTAACATAAATAGCAATTTAGTTAACCAGGATAATTCATCTAATAATTTAGTTGATGTAGAAGTATTAATTTAGTATAAAATTATATTTTAATAATAATAATAAAAGATGTAATAAATATTATATAGATTTTTATTCATTCATGAGAAAATTATCATACAAATACAATACATTTGATAATGCACACATACAAGTTGACTTAGAATGATAAAAGCATTTTGGTGTTCCGATGGGCAAAGCAGGTTGTTCGTCTATTTCAATCACTGGTTTTTTGGAATATTTCTTTAAAAATTCTGCTTTTTCAGCGCCTTTAACATAAACAAATTCCACTTCAGGTTCTTCAGTGAGTTTTTCAATTATTGTCGAAAAATAATGGTGAGGTGTAAATCCTTCATTCCAGTTGATACAATGATGGTTTTTCATTAGCCATACCGCCTGTCTGTGACATTCTGGTGACAGATAGTCTAATGGATAGGGTTTCTTAAACATATGATGTGAGATTCTATGTCCATCAAAGGCTGCAAGTTCTTTAGGTAAAAATGTGTTTTTCTCATCTTTAAATCCTTGTATATCCACAATCAACCTCATATTTTTAGTTCGCTAAACTTTTTAATTAGACTTTTTTGTCTTGAGTAATTTGTAATTTGTTCTTTCAATTTTTGTATTTTAAAAATAAATTTTTGTATTTCTGGTTGAAGTGTTGATGACATATTTACTACTACAGACTTTGTTTACTTATTTTATATTAAATCTAAATATTAAGAGAGTGGGGGTAAAAGTTATAATTGTTTAACAATCTTTGTTAAAGGATTGTAACTAAATAATTTGTCATGTAAAATAAGACAAATAAGCAGATGTGTCCTTTTTAATTGCACTGTTTGTTTCAAATTCTATCCTCATTACTACAGAACCCGTTTGAAGCGTTTCCTTTTGGTGAGAACAATCAATATGTGTAATTGGTGAAATCTCTTTGAATTTTTCAGTATTAAAAAACGGTTCATTAGGCATACCATAATAAGCATAGCGAAAATTGGCAAAAATTTCATATAATGCTGAAAATTTATTATCTTTGAAATTCAAATACAAGTCATGATAAGGATATCTTTCAGAGTTTAAAAATATTCTAATATTTGTCAAATCAACATTGTCAAATTGACTCATATCTTTTTTAACATCTCCTTTTCGATTTTCTTGAAAGGCAATTATTACATGACGGGGCTTCAAGTTTACTAGTTGTTTTTTACAGGCCATGTGTGTCGTGTTGTTTCGTTAGCGAAGAGTATTCAACCAGTTCGAACTTCTAAATCCAATTAGTATATCTTTATTTGACTCCAATATTCTAGTGAGAGCTAGTTGTTGTGGTATATCAACTAAAATGTGCGGTACTTTCCAATAGATTTTATCAAAAGAAACCTTTGGGGTTTCTAAAGTTGTAGATGGAGGTGTTACATCATCCTTAAAGAAAACTCCATCTAAGTCATTATTAGATCTAATAAGAACCAACTCTTGTTTCATATTAATTATAATTTTTTTGTCTTCAAGGAATCCCGTTAGCAGTTTTAATGGTATAGATACGGAGAATTTTCCATTATCATCAACTATGATTCTGTCCTCTTCTTTTCTGTGTGGAAACCAACCTGCATTTTGCAGTTTTAAACTTTCATTTGTGTTACTGGATAGATAACCTTTTAATGTTGATGCTAGCCCTACATTTCTTACGACATCAATAGTAATACCATTTAACTCATAACGAATTTCTCTAAGAAAGCTATACAATTGTTCGTAAACCGCAATCTCTTTGTATAATTTCCCTCTGTATTTGTTAACTTTCCTTCGATATAAATTAGACTTTCTGATGGTAGAGTGTAAGCATCCAGTTCTTGGATTGGTATACGTATTTCATCATTATAGTCAAATTTTGAAGAAATGTATGGTTGATAGGTATGCAGTTCTGAGCTGACAATAGAGTTATCAATATATAACTTCTCGTTTACATCTAATATGCTCATTATATTAAGACTTTAAAACCTAGCGATTTTAAAAATTGATGATTTTTTCGTGTTAACCTATTGCTGTTGGATTTGAGACTGAACAATTTTTTAGTCGGTTTCTTTATATAAGTTTTTATTTTGTTAGGAATAATAACTGAAGAATAATTTATATTTTCTCTATTATATCTAACAACCATTTTATAAACCGTTTGTTTTTAAATGTAATCTTACTGTAATAGTCTCACCCCTGAAACTGATAAGATCTCCGTCTTGATCAACTATTTTTACTGTAATGTTGTTAATTGCTTTAACGCTGACTGGAAAATATAATATAGGTAAAGGAGATTCAACTATTTTATACCCTGGAGCTACAGCAGGATAAAATGGTGAATAATATGAACAGGTTTTCCGTTACTAAATGAACCAACACAGATATTACAATCAATGCAAATAGCGTTGACTTTACTTATATTAGCAACATTATCTGATTGATCTACTTTATCCACTTCTATGATTCTACTTTTAAAACCTAGTATTTTTCCTATTGAATCATCTTTTGTAAAATCAATTTGTTTGCTACACATTAAGGTACATTTCAGGGTATTAGTATTAGGTTTTAATAAAAAAGCAACGTTTTCATTTTCAAACACAGTTTTAACTTTGTCTTTTATATATGTTTCTATATCAATTATATCATAAGTTCCATCTGGAATAACAATCACTTTATCACCTATATAAAGTTTATTGTGACCCTTTTCTATATTGGGTATAGTCATAAAAGTTTCAAAATCTGCCAAATCTAAGTAATATTGTTTTCATCATCCAAATATATAGGTGGATTGAAATCAGCTGATAAAACTGAACTGTTTCCTGATATTGCTATTGTTGTAGACATTGTGTAAATGCTATTATATTACATGTTGTTAACTTATATATTATTTTTTAAGAATTTTAGAGAAAGTTGTCCGCAATTGTATGAATTATTTTTTTGTTTATTTTCATATGTGTAAAATACTTGCACTTCACCATTTGAATTAAAATATTTTCCATAAATTTCCATAACTATCAAAGTATACAACATGATTATCATTTTTAATGTATGAAGTCCAATGTGTTCCTTTATTTTGCTTCCTATCTAAATTAACAACACCACACTCTTTTAAAGATATTGTATTTGGAAGTTCATCAAGCATAAATACACCCCTGAAATTAGGAATTTTCATTACCTTTACACATTTAATAATGTCAATATTTGTAAGCGGTCTACGCGGAAAACTTATGTTAATCTTTTGGTCTTTTTTTATACCAAGTTTACCACCTTTATACGGTTTTATAAAAAGTCCTTTTCCCTTATACGGTTTAATAAATAATCCCTTTCCCTTAGAAACATCCTCCATTGCAATATTATGTCTATGCATTTCTTCTAACTGCTGTTTAGATGCTTTAGCATCATTGACTGCAATATTGGGAGCAAAAGTGGTAAAAATCCCCCAATTTTTTCAGGTGTTCGAATTATACGTTTTTTCTTCATGTTAAGCTTTCCACCTTTTTTTTCCTTTTTCTTCTTTATACCCATTCCAAGCTTTCGTTTTCCCTTCATTATGGCAGCAACAGTTAATGCAGCTACTTTTTCACCGAGAGAAGAATCCTTAGCTTTTACTCTATTCCAAGCCTGATCTCCTAACAATTTATCTGATGCGTGTCTTTTTAATAAATCTTCAGATTGAGAGTATGCTATATCATGCTGTTTACAAGCAGCATCCAATGGATTTATACCAATATCCCCTCTGGCTATTCTCTTCTCCAATTTTGTACCCGGTCCACAGTATTTATATCCTGGTATGTGAAATTCGAAGGGAAGTTTGGTAATTAATTTGTTTACTAACCCAAAACCTTTTTTTCGTCTCCTATTTATAGTTTTGTTCACACTGGAGTGATGTACAATCATTAAAACGAATTTAAATACTAAAAATAAACTATTGCTGCTAGGGTATAAATACTTTTACACACAATGGAATATATTAGTAATTTTAAAAATGAAGATCGAAAAACAAAAATTCTCTTTACCTATTAAGAACCACGATGAAAAAGTTTCACACAAACAATTTAGGAAACATGGGGCTTTGTTTGGTGGTGGTTCGAAAAGAGGATTAATTGTTGGTTGTAGTGGAAGTGGTAAAACTAATGTTATGTTAACATTGCTTGAACATCCTAATGGTATTAGGTTCGAAAATGTTTATATATATTCAAAATCATTAGATCAACCGAAATATAAATATTTAAGACAACTTTTAGAATCTATGAAATAAATTGGATATTTTGAATATGATAATGATGAAAATGTTATTTCACCTCATAAAATAAAACCAAATTTTGTTATTATCTTCGACGATATTCCTTGTCACAATCAAACTATTATACGTGATTATTTTACACATGGTAGACATACAAACACAGATCGTTTTTTCATATTTCAGGGCTACTCTTCTATTCTTAAACAACTAATTCGTGAAAATTCAAATTTATTGATTTTATTTCAACAAGATTCTTCAAGTTTAAAACATATATATAATGATCATTGCATGATAGAGATGACATTTGATCAGTTTAAAAATATTTGTGCTAAATGTTGGAAGGAACCCTATGGATTTCTTGTAATTGATAAAGATTGTCAATTAAATAATGGTAGATATAGAAATAAATTTGACTCCTATATTTATATATAAGACGAGTTTTGTGGTTTTTCCTCAT
Source organism: Sitophilus oryzae (assembly GCF_002938485.1). Taxonomy (NCBI): domain Eukaryota; kingdom Metazoa; phylum Arthropoda; class Insecta; order Coleoptera; family Curculionidae; genus Sitophilus; species Sitophilus oryzae. Next base: position 3,689,442 of record NW_022146928.1, on the reverse strand, counting down.
TTAAAAATTATCTAACATGGATAAACGTTTAGCTAAAGAGTTGATAAAGTCAAGACAAGCAGTAAAAGAAAAGTATCATATGCTAAAATCAGCAGCATCTACAACACAAGCAGAGTTAGAACAAACTTACAAACCAATAACACAACCTATACAAGAACTAGTCTCAGCTATTGGAAAATCGGAACATTTACACATAAAAGAAGAACCTGTTGACTTACAAGAAGAATATTTTAAAACTTCAACACCTACAAAAGTTAAAATAACTCCGAAAACTGGCAAAACTCCTATATTACCACCTGAAACTCCATCATTTTTTAACAGATCAACAGAATCTATAAGTCAGATTCCCAATATACAAGAAACAAGTATTATTGCAGAAACATTTCCTTCACAATTTAACCATTCAGAAAGTAGAAATTTATCAGATATATTAGAAGAGACAAGACAAACTATTCAAACATATGTTGGGAGTTCGGGATATGATGATTTGGTTGAATGCTTTCTGCTTTTAATTACCAAGAACATATATAGATGAATCAAAAAGATTTATTTTTTCCACAAAAAAAAAAAATTAAAAAAAAAATCACAAAAGATTTATTTTTTTTAGGTGCATATCAGGGTATTAGTATTAGGTTTTAATAAAAAAGCAACGTTTTCATTTTCAAACACAGTTTTAACTTTGTCTTTTATATATGTTTCTATATCAATTATATCATAAGTTCCATCTGGAATAACAATCACTTTATCACCCATATAAAGTTTATTGTGACCCTTTCTATATTAGATATAGTCGTAAAAAGTTTCAAAAATCTGCTAAACCTAAGTAATATTGTTTTCATTATCCAAATATATAGGTGGATTGAAATCAGCTGATAAAACTGAACTGTTTCTGATATTGCTATTATTGTTGACATTGTGTAAATGCTATTTTATTACATGTTGTCAGCTTATATATTATTTTTTAAGAATTTTAGAGAAAGTTGTCCGCTGTTGTATGAATTATTTTGTTTATTTTCATATGTGTAAAATACTTTCACTTCACCATTTGAATTAAAATATTTTGAAAGTCCAAGAGGTGGTTTTAAATTTCCATAACTATCAAAGTATACAACATGATTATCATTTTTAATGTATGAAGTCCAGTGTGTTCCTTTATTTTGCTTCCTGTCTAAATTAACAACACCACAATATTTTAAAGATATTGCATTTGGAAGTTCATCAAGCATAAATACATCCCTGAAATTGGGAATTTTCATTACCTTTACATATTTAATAATGTCAATATTTGTAAGCGGTCTACGTGAAAAACTTATGTTAATCTTTTGGTCTTTTTTTTATACCAAGTTTACCACCTTTATACGGTTTTATAAAAAGTCTTTTTCCCTTATACGGTTTAATAAATAATCCCTTTCCCTTAGAAACATCCTCCATTGCAATATTATGTCTATGCATTTCTTCTAACTGCTGTTTAGATGCTTTAGCATCATTGACTGCTTTGGCAATTCCTGCAGCACCTCCACCTAGTGCACCTAACGCTCCCAATATTGGGAGCAAAAGTGGTAAAAGTCCCCCAATTTTTTCAGGTGTTCGAATTATACGTTTTTTCTTCATTTTAAGCTTTCCACCTTTTTTTTCCTTTTTCTTCTTTATACCCATTCCAAGCTTTCGTTTTCCTTTCATTATGGCAGCAACAGTTAATGCAGCTACTTTTTCACCGAGAGAAGAATCCTTAGCTTTTACTCTATTCCAAGCCTGATCTCCTACCAATTTATCAGGTGTGTGTTTTTAATAAATCTTCAGATTGAGAGTATGCTATATCATGCTGTTTACAAGCAGCATCCAATGGATTTATGCCAATATCCCCTCTGGCTATTCTCTTCTCCAGTTTTGTACCCGGTCCACAGTAGTTATATCCTGGTTTGTGAAATTCGAAGGGAAGTTTGGTAATTAATTTATTTACTAAATCAAAACCTTTTTTCGTCTCCTATTTATAGTTTTGTTCACACTGGAGTGATGCACAATCATTAAAACGTATTTAAATACTAAAAATAAACTATTGCTGCTAGGGTATAAATACTTTTACACACAATGGAATATATTAGTAATTTTAAAAAATGAAGATCGAAAAACAAAATTCTCTTTACCTATTAAGAACCATGATGAAAAAGTTTCACACAAACCATTTAGGAAACATGGGGCTTTGTTTGGTGGGTGGCTCGAAAAGCAGGATTAATTGTTGGGTTGTAGTGAAGTGGTAAAACTAATGTTATGTTAACATTGCTTGAACATCCTAATGGTATTAGGTTCGAAAATGTTTATATATATTCAAAATCATTAGATCAACTGAAATATAAATATTTAAGACAACTTTTAGAACCTATGAAAGAAATTGGATATTTTGAATATGATAATGATGAAAATGTTATTTCACCTCATAAAATAAAACCAAATTCTGTTATTATCTTCGATGATATCCCTTGTCACAATCAATCAATTATTCGAGATTATTTTACATGGTAGACATACAAACACAGATTGTTTTTTTCATATTTCAGGGCTACTCTTCTATTCTTAAACAACTAATTCGTGAAAATTCAAATTTATTGATTTTATTTAAACAAGATTCTTCAAGTTTAAAAACATATATATAATGATCATTGCATGATAGATATGACATTTGACCAGTTTAAAAATATTTGTGCTAAATGTTGGAAGGAACCTTATGGATTTCTTGTATTGATAAAGATTGTCAATAGAATTAAATAATGGTAGATATAGAAATAAATTTGATCCTATATTTATATATAAGACGAGTTTTGTGGTTTTTCCTCATTTAAAAATTATCTAACATGGATAAACGTTTAGCTAAAGAGTTGATAAAGTCAAGACAAGCAGTAAAAGAAAAGTATCATATGCTAAAATCAGCAGCATCTACAACACAAGCAGAGTTAGAACAGACTTATAAACCAATAACACAACCTCTACAAGAACTAGTCTCAGCTATTGGAAAATCGGAACATTTACACATAAAAGAAGAACCTGTGGACTTACAAGAAGAATATTTTAAAACTTCAACACCTACAAAAGTTAAAATAACTCCGAAAACTGGCAAAATTCCTATATTACCACCTGAAACTCCATCATTTTTTAACAGATCAACAGAATCTATAAGTCAGATTCCCAATATACAAGAAACAAGTATTATTGCAGAAACATTTCCTTCACAATTTAACCATTCAGAAAGTAGAAATTTATCAGATATATTAGAAGAGACAAGACAAACTATTCAAACATATGTTGGGACTTCGGGATATGATGATTGGTTGAATGCTTTCCATGAATTACCAAGAACATATATAGATGAAGGTGTGAAAGATACAAAGTCTAAGTTTGATCATAATTATGGAATAGTGCATGATCTCGAAAGAGATAAATTTTTTTTGGGTTTAACACAAAAACCTGTGGAAATAATTGGTAAAAATATTCATGTGGAAGGTATAAAATATCCCGGAACGGTTGGTTTATATGAATTACTTTTTAAAAAAGAACCTGTTGGATATAAAAATGAAGATTTAGAAAATTATATGGACATATTAAAAAGAACTAATGCATATCGTAGAAATTTTGATCCCAACGAGCAAGTGCAAGGAAATAGTTCACATAAATATGTAACAATAATTGGACCTTACTTGCAACGAAAGGGTATTACAAAAACTAAAACAATAACACCATTGGAAAGGTTGACTGAAGCTTTTGCTAAACCGAAAGCTCCATTTAGAACTAGTAGAATGAGTGCTGTCCAGAAAGGGAAAGGTTTAACTTTAAAAATAAATAAATCAAATACAGATTATGTGTATTGGGATAATATAAATGAACTTGTGGATCGACTTCGTCTTTTACTAGCATCTACAGATGCTGGCAATACAGCCCACAACAATGAAATATTATCTATAATTGAGGAATTAAGGGAGGCTAAAGTTATACTATAAATACGAATTGACAGTTATAAACAAATCAATTGTTTACCAATATCAAACCATGTCTGTTGATAAATTTGGTTGTCATATTTCTAAACGTAACATTTTAAATACAACAACCTTGGAAAACACAGTCTTATCAAATGTTGAAAATAAAATTTTAAATAGGTTTAAGACAGATGTAAACTATATTGAAAATAAAGTAATTGAACATTTTCAAGGTAGTATAGACAACACAAATAAGAGATTAAGTGAAAATGAATCAAACTATAATAATTTTGCAAAGAAAATTAAGTTTTTTGATGAAAAAATTACAAAACATGAAGATAAAATTGTACAATTTAATGATAATATAAAAACAATTAATAATTTAAAAACAGAAATAGAACAAATTAAAAATTCCATTAACGATACATCACAAATTGAATCAATTAAAAGAAATTTTAAAAATGACATTAAAACAAAATTTGAAGATTTTACAAACAAAGTTTACGAAAGAGTTAATCAAGAAGTAGCTTATTTTAAGGATGTTCATGATAAAATTGACAGAACTGAGAAAATTACAGCGACAGCATTAAATATGCACATAGTTAACCATAAAAAAGATATAGAAGAACTACAAGATCTAAGACAGCAATTTAATAATACGTTAGCTGAAATTACAAAATTAAAATCAGAAAAAATTTTGGAAAGTGAAGATAGAAATAAAAGTAAAAGTGAAATTTCTACAATAAAATCCAGTTTAGAGAAGTTCAATTTAAAATTGGATGAACTATATGTAAGTCTAGAATCGTTGAAAGAGTATGTAAAAGAAGAAAATAAAAAAATTAATGCTGATATTGATGAAATTGATAAGACCATGAACACTCAAATTAGAGAAGTGATAATTAAAAATCAAAAAGACAAAATTAAACATCTAAGAAATGATATTGATAATATTGATCAAACTAAAAGTAAACTTATAAATGATACTCTTAATGGTAAAAAATTAGTTGATATACCTTTAGACAGTAGACGATATATACAAAATCTTTCACAAATTATATATAATATCTCTAAAATATTGGATGAAGAACTAACAAAAATAGAAACGGAAGTAGAAAATTCTGCAAATAAAACAAAAGATTTTCTATTAACAACAGTTAAAGAATATCTAGATAACCTAGTCAAAGAAATAATTAAAATTAATGAAATTTTGATTGAAACTAATAAGGATGAACAAATACAAAAATTAAAAGAATGGAGAGAGACGTATAAAAGCTTTGTGGACAACTACGTTCAAAAACAAAATATCTTTTGGTAAAATTTCAAAAGTATGACAACCATTAAAGAACAAGTATAGTTAATGAGTTACATAAACCTGCTAGAAAAAAATTTATGCGAAGAAGGGTAATTGTTAAAGGACTGAATGATCTTTTACAGGCAGATCTAGTAGAAATGCAACCATATTCCAAATTTAACAGGGGTTATAGATATATTTTAGTTGTTATAAATGTGTTTTCAAAATATGTTTGGGCAGAACCTGTAAAAACCAAATCTGGTAAGGATGTTGCCACAGCAATGAAAACCATATTACTTACTTTAAAAACCAACCCACAAAATTTGCAAACGGATAGGGGTAGAGAATTTTTCAACCAACATTTCCAAAGACTGATGGAACGATTTAAAATTAATCATTATAGTACTTTTTCCAATTTAAAAGCAAGTGTAGTTGAAAGAGTAACCGAACATTAAAAACCAGAATGTGGAAAATGTTTAGTTTGCAAGGAAATTATAGATGGCTTAATATTTTACAAGATATCGTTAATGATTAAAACACCAAACATTCAACAATTGGAATGAAACCAAACCAAGTAAATAAACAAAATGAAAAGGAGATTTTAAGATCAATCTTTACTCATGCTAAGACAGTAGATTCAAAACTTGCTAAATCTAAAGTTGGAGATTATGTGCGTATAAGCAAGTATCGCGAGGCGTTTTCCAAAGGTTACACTCCAAATTGGTCAAATGAAATATTTAGAATATTCATCTTTAAATTTAGCAACAACTGATTGTGTTATTGGCATATTATGCATATTATTAGGTAAATAATTGGATGTATCAAATTTATGAATATTCTTTTGCATATCACAATAAATATTGTTTGTTTCGATTTCAAGAATAAAAGAATCAGTGTCTGTATAGAGAAGAGAAACATTTTCTTTATATAGATGTTTTAAAAAGTTGTAAAAGAAATCGTACATAACAGTTTTAGATATATCTAAAACGCAAAATCCAACGTATATTGGTTTATTATAAGTGATTGATACTTTTTGCATTTGAATAGCCACCAAATTTTCTGAGAAAATAGTCAAATCTCTGAAATATGGTTTTGCAATCAAATTTTCAGCACCATCTTTTTGTTTATTTTTTTCCCATTCTGTAACAAGTCTTACATCAACTCTCCTATCCACATTTTCCATTGTTTTTCCGTATATACTGTTATTTGCTAATTTAAACGTGTGACGGTCAAATTCATTACTAGACTCATTACGTAATGTCGTATTTAAATCTATAAAAAATTTTAGCCAAGCAGATTGCGAAAATTGTAAAACTCTATGTATTTTAGTTAACTTAAGTCCATTTTGTAGACATTGTTGTAATAACTGGTAATGAATAACATCTTTGGATTTGCTATTTAAATTAGGTATTAATTTTGTGGAATTTGAATTGAGTGGTTTATAGTTCTCAGGACAAAAAGGAAAATCATTGTGACGGTCATGGAGATTTTCAGGATATTCTAAATGAACTTCTAGCACATATCCGGTATTTGAAGTGTTAGAAATAGAAAAAATATCTAAATTTTCTATTTCTTTTTCTGTTAACCATACAAAATCACCCGTTGGCAGATATTGGGACATTGCAAACTCGTATAAATTTGTTGCATCATAGTACATTATGTATTTATGCGGTTTTGATGCATCGTAGCTTGAAAGAAAAGGATTATTTGCTTCAGATTTTCTTGTTATACAAGAACTAACCCCACCACGAACGCTATTTTTGAAAAAATGCAACATATCCAGATCAGTTAATAGTTCCAATTCTATACCTGCATAACGTAAACAAGCCTCCCATGATAACCCGGGAAATGTATAAAAGTGTGCAGGGTCTAGTTTATATGTGGATAAACATGTTTTTCGAAAATTTTCGAAAATATCAGCTAAAAGTATTGTGTCAGACATCAAATAAATATCTGAATATTGTCCTATGGATTTACACTCAAATAATTTCCAAACTTTAAGAGCTCTTTGATATTCTTGGTCAGAAATATGTTGGTCTGTTAAACTATTATAAAATTTGTCTTTTTCTGGTAAAAACTGTTCATCTAGTTTTTCAAAACTATCAATATAACTATACGGAAATACACCTTTCTGACGAATAAGACTAAATTTTTCATCATCATCAAAAAGCAGAATTTGTAAAGAAATATTCCAAAAAACCAGTGATTGAAATAGACGAACAACCTGCTTTGCCCATCGGAACACCAAAATACATTTATCATTCTAAGTCAACTTGTATGTGTGCATTATCAGATGTATTGTATTTGTATGATAATTTTTTCATGAATGTGATGTGCAATTACTTTGTAATGTGCAATTACTCTTGATGTGTAGAAGAGATTCACTTTATTATTACGAAATTTTACTATATGACTAGACACTAATATAGTGAGAACAAAGGTGAGTGGGGGTAAGCATAAATCTCTCTCTCTCTGACTGTCTGTCTGTGTCTCTGTCTGTCTCTGTCTAGACACTAATATAGTGAGAACAAAGGTGAGTGGGGGTAAGCATAAATCTCTCTCTCTCTGACTGTCTGTGTGTGTCTCTGTCTGTCTCTGTCTGTCTGTCTCTCCTTCCTCTCCCAACCATCGATAATATCGAATTTTTACGTCCATATTGAGTGAACGTTCCCTTACGCTATTGGGTCCTTTTAGTGCTTAATAGGGACATACTCCTCATTAAACTATACATATTCTCATTTCAAATGAGGAGTATGTCCCTATTATTCACTACTTATGTGTCTTTTTATATATTAGGTAACTGATAGATGCTGACGTGTGTTAAGTGTATTGAATATAAAAACAATAAATTTATGTAAGTACATAGTTTTTAGACTTACTTATCGCCTAAATAATTTTAATGTACTAAATGTGTTATTTCTTTTTTCTTAATAAAGCGATATTTTTATTTTACTGTTTAATTCTAATCTTCCTAGTTGTATTCTCATATCTGAGAAATCGTGATCTCATGGAACCAGGTAAATCTATTTACTTTAGTTTTCCATGTTTGTCGATTCACTGCTTTGGTTAGTAAAGTTTGTAGTGGTGTATTTGTGATTTTCTTTACTTTATCTATCCGTTTAACCCATAACCTGCCTCTCGCTCGTTTACTTTTCACCATTCCCTGTACTAATAACTGTAATAGTAATAGGAAATTTAACTAGTTTAGAAACGTCACTCCTATTCACAAAACTGATAAGTGCTTTTTATTATACACGTATTTTGCGTTAACTTTAATGCCTTTGTTTTTACGTGTGTTAAGTGTATTGAATATAAAAACAATAAATTTATGTAAGTACATAGTTTTTAGACTTACTTTACTAATAAATATTTTAATATCCCCCCCCTCCTCCATGTAACGTAAGGTTCTGTTTACCCGATATCAACCAATGTTTTTTGGCGAAGAATTTTTTTAGGTGGTATTTTTCTGATGTTTACGTAAGTAAAAGTTAAGTTTTACCTTTAATATTTTTTAAAGTTTTTAACCGTTAGTGCCCTTTAGTCACCATTTATAAATAGCATGTTGAATTTATGTTGATGTTTGGAATTTTGTTTTATGCTTTTAATAATAATACCTATTAGTTAATGTTGCATTTTATAGTTTTGTTCTTTTAATAGCAACACATTGCTAATATAAATGATAATATTGTAGATCCAATGGAATACATGTTGGTAACTTTTCACATAATAATGAAAACAAGATGTCACTATTTTGTTTGTTATCTTTTGTTAGACATAATGGTTTATAATAATAATTTATTAAGACTTTATGAACAAAAATGCTGAAGGCTATAATTAGATAGAATTAAAACTTGCCGAACAAAATAAAATCTTAATAAGATGGTGGGGATATATTTAAAGTATTTACGTGATGATAAATTATTAAGGTGAAAAATTGGTAAAAATATTAAATAAATTTATAATATATTTAGGTATCAGTAGCCGAGATGAAGGGCCTAAGGTGGTGGGAATAAAAAGCCTAAAATTGAAGGCCCTGGAAATTTGGCATAATACGCGTGGAGTCCTTGGTAACCAGTTCGGAATTAAATATTGCCGTGTTCGCCAGATAACATACGACTTTAATCTATGGCACCTATCACATTGACCTTTAAACAGATAGTGCCAACGTAAGGTATTTGACAGATGACAGATTTGATTGGTGACGTTTGACGTATAACGTATGATATGTTTGACAAATAACATTTTGATGTTGATAGCTGGCACCTGCGCTATAAAACGGCGTATGACCTTGAAATGTACCAAAATACGGTTTTGGGACCTCCATTTAAAAAAGCACGCGATTTTGGTCCAGAACGCAGCTTGCTTATCTACTAAGGTAACAGGCCTACTTTTGTGACTACACAAAGGCAGGAAGTAATAGATCTAACATTAGGCACCACTTTTGTTAGCAATTTCATAAAAACTGGAGTGTGTCAGAGGAGGAGAGTTGCTCGGACCACAAACACATAAGGTTTGAAATCTCGGGAATACAAAGGACCATAGAAACCTATCGTGGTATTCGTGAAAAAAAAACCCGTGATCCTCGGAATGCAAATTGGGAAGCCTTTGGGGCAGACCTAACTAGCAAACTGACAAGAATCAAATCAATGGTAAGGAATGAGACTGAGGTGGAACTGGTCGCGGAGCAATTGACTGACGCGATCATCTCTTCTTTTGAAGAAAACTGCCCTCAGACTGCCAGAAGCCGCAAACGGGTAACACCCTGGTGGACCATCCAGCTAGAGGCAAGAAGAAGACAGGTAAGGAAAAACTGGAATAGCACAAAAAGATCCGACAATTGGGGGTAATATAAGACCTCTTTGACCGAATATAACAAAGAACTGAAGACGGCAAAGAGATTATCTTGGAGGAGGTACTGCAAGGGCATTGACAGTACCTCAGAATGTGCCAGACTTCAAAAAATACTCTTTAAGGACTCTCAGTCCTCAATTAACTCTCTTGTAACTAGTGCAGGAGAATACACATCCACTGGGAAAGAAACACTGACCGAACTCTTTCGGCTACACTTTCCCAGATCAAAAACCTTGGAGCAATCCCCAGAAACCTGGAAGAGTAGTGGACATAAGAACTTCACGAGAAGAGCCTCAAGGGAAGACTGGTAGGTTTCAAAAAGGGTGATTGACCAATCAAAGATAAAATGGGCTATAAGTTCATTTGAGCCATACAAATCACCGGGACCGGACGATATTTGTCCAATAATGCTCCAGAAAGGACCAGATCTACTGACGAGCAAACTTTGTACACTACTAAGAGCTAGCAATATAGCCTTAGGATATATACCGAGAATTTGGAGATTGACCAAAGTAGCTTTTATACCCATGAGTTGGCGTCTGGGCTATTCTACGGCAAAGGCTTTTAGGCCCATCAGTCTTATGTCGTTCGTACTAAAGCCTCTTGAGAAACTAATGGGCAGATATGTTAGGGATAAAATAATGGGAAAAAGACCAGTTCACCAAGACCAGCATTCCTATACAGCAGGACGATCAACCGAATCGGCACTCCATCAGCTAATAAGCAAAGTGGAGTCGACGTTCGAAACAAGAGAACTGCTTTTAGGGGCATTCCTCGACATAGAGGGGGCGTTTGATAACACCTCATTTCAGTTACTGACGAGAGCTACAAGGAACCTCGGATTAGAGGAGACGTGCTGCAGGTGGATGGACTGCATGCTCAAAAGTCGAGTGGCATATACCACCCTACTAAATAAGACTGTTGCAATCCGGGTGGCGGATAAAATAATGGGAAAAAGACCAGTTCACCAAGACCAGCATTCCTATACAGCAGGACGATCAACCGAATCGGCACTCCATCAGCTAATAAGCAAAGTGGAGTCGACGTTCGAAACAAGAGAACTGCTTTTAGGGGCATTCCTCGACATAGAGGGGGCGTTTGATAACACCTCATTTCAGTTACTGACGAGAGCTACAAGGAACCTCGGATTAGAGGAGACGTGCTGCAGGTGGATAGACTGCATGCTCAAAAGTCGAGTGGCATAACCACCCTACTAAATGAGACTGTTGCAGTCCGGGTGGCGAGAGTCTCTGCTGTGGAATCTCGTTATGGACGGACTGCTTAATAGTCTCAACAGGGAAATGGGCTGGTTCAACACTCTGGGATATGTAGACGATTTGGTCGTGTTAGTCAGAGGTAAGTTTAACACAACAGTAAGGGAGCGAATGCAAAGGGCCTTGAAGATTGTGGAATCATGGGTGACACGGGATGGACTAAATATTAGTTAGTAATAATACCGGCGTGAAGATAGCCCCGGTTTTCCATCCACGGTTTCAGATAAATCCCAACCATAGTAAACATATGGCAACGACGCTTTTCGTCCGATTTCAGCCACATCCACGGTTCTCTGTGTCGAAACGCCTCAATCAAAATATATCTACAGCCACACTTTTCAGTTGTTACAAAATATTATTACCAATTTATAAAAAATACACAAAAAAAAAAAAAAAAAAAAAAAAAATTTATATTTAATATATATTTTTTTTTTTTTTTTTTTTTTTTTTTATTTTAACTTTAAAAAATCCTCGTTAAAAATTTAAACTTCTATCTAGTTCTTAGCAAAAATTCGATAGCTAATTTATTAAGGTTGGTGCCAACAGCGAGACCGTTGTGAAAGGATGGATATAGCGACTAGGTACCGGACACTACCGCTATACACAAAAACCATTTGCCCAGGTCTTTAGGAAAGGGCCAGAAATTCAAAGTGAGTTACCGAAAAAGAATTGATTTTTTATTTGGGACAACCCTGTATATTTTTTTGGATGATTTTTTTAATGAACTGAAAATAATTAAAATTACCTTTCAAAAAATACAGCACACTTGAAATTTTGTATAATGCCCTTCGAGAATACAGAAATTTTTATAATTTTTTTTTTTGTTTTTATTTTCAATTTGCTGTAGCGTTTTTTTAAACAACCACCACAGCGAACGGCAGCTTCATCGGAGAGGCAGCTGTGGATAAGGTAATTTCCACTGAAGAAAATTAAATCAGTAATAATAACAAAAAGATATATATGGATATTGGGCGCCAGGCGTGTACAGAGAAAGAAAACCACAGTTTCTTGCTATAATGATACTAAAACTAAATGACTATAGTGTTTATTGTATTCTATTACTTCTTATTCTTTTAAATAAAAAAAAAAAAAAATTAATAAATTATGTATTGTTTTTTTTTTTTTTATTTAGTTTTGTTTTTACTAATGGAACACCATTTATATTAATTGGTTTGCGAATTCTATGAAAAATTATAATACGTGTAACGTTATAGAAAATACTAAGAAAATAGCCATTAATTTATTTAAATTGTAAAATTTTATCAGGTGTTAAATCTGATGTTTTGCAACCTGTAGGAATTTTAGAATCTATGTCTCGTATTCATCTGTTAATATAGCCGCATAATAAATATCTAATAGAGAGGTAATAATCTATTACAAAGCGTATGTAATAATGAAACCTAAATCTAAGAGTCACATCTGTAACTACAGCCTCGCACATAAATGTTCTTAATAGTCTAACCACTAAATATATAGTCTGTAGATATTATTTAAAATTTTTTTTTTTTTTTTATTTTTGCTATATTATAATTTAGATGTTAAATGTAAAACTTGAACTTAAATCTAAACTTAGCTGTTCTTTCATGTAACCTTGCTTCAAAAAGTAGCAGCGTGAGGTGGTCTAGCATCTCTGTACTGTCTGATCGGCGATCCCTAGTCTGTCAAAACAACAAAAAATGGGCCAGATTGAGGACACGATGAATCAATACAGCCGTAGCTACTGGCTAGGCTTAGAAATGGGAGTGAAGCAGCATGGGACTCAAACTACATCCACGCTGTGGCACTTAGATGTAAGAAAAAAATCGTTTCTTGACTTAAAGGGGACACTCGTTCCACAGGACCATCTGTCATAGATAATCGTCTGTCATAAGTACACTACCCGTACCTTGGACACAGTCCGTACCGTGGACACAGTCCGTACCTTGGAAAAAGTCCGTACCTTGGACCCTAATAATATGAAACTCTTGTTTAAAACCAACAAGGTCTAATAAACAAAAAAAAAAAAAAAAAAAAAAAAAAAAAAAAAAAAAAACAGATAAAATATAAACAACAGTCCTTTCTTCCATTGACGATTCTGGAGGACTAAAAAAAAAAGGAACGCCAACGTGCCAGCAAAACCACAAATAAAGTTGGGACATCCGTAACTCTACCCTAAATTTATTCAATAAAATATCCAACTAAAAGGATAAATCTCATCTTTACCTTGGTTGCCTTTTTGAAAATGCCAGCCTAGATCAGAATTATACCAGGCCAAGATTTATAATAAATCACATTTTAAAAGCTGAATAAAGAGGCGTCCAAGAACAAAGTTGAGGTTAAGCACGGAGAGATTTGACAGAAGCGATGTTGTCAGCGCGCGCCTCCACAGGATAGTAAAAAGGGTGGTGTCGAACGATAACAGGGTTGGCGATTAGGGAACGTAAAAATTATGCGTCAAATAAACTATCCGGCCTGAACGAAAGGGACGCGTGATATAGGCCAACATCATATATTATAATATAAAAAAAAAAAACATGTAACGAAGTAAAAACGTTACAAGGCCGTTGGTGGGTTACCCTATTGGATGAGTATCCTTAATCAGGAACTCCAGGAACACACTGAATTATTTTCACAAGCAAGGACGAACGCACCGTCTGAAAACGCTGTAAGATCACCAAAGTTTGCGCTGTCAATTAGAAATTGATAGCTACGCAAGATCCCACCGTTGGCCGTCGAGGCCGCCTGACTTAGTGCCCATCGATCTAATCCTAACTAGGGATATATTTGCGGAAGATAAAGGTTCCTTATTCTCGATAATCTAGGACTAAAAGAATTAGAAATACTTAGCAGTTCTATATGAGAGCGTATCTTTCACCCCCACTGAGTTAATGAATTCCGCGAGAAATGTTCAAAGACTGCCCCGTCTGTCCATAACAGAAGACGGTCGATATAACAGAAGACGGTCGAAACACCTGTAGCAAAAAATCTCATGTCTTGGTTTTTCTATTTTAATTTTTATTGTTATTAGATATAGTTTATGTGTTGATGTTGGTTTAAATATATTTAAATTGTTAATAGAAAATTTCTGCATCTCTCATAGCAAATATTATTTTCGTTTTAATTGATGCTCACAGCTAGGTTTTTTTTGCATTACAGCCGGTGCCGTGCAAAGCCTACTTATTTAAAACGGGCGAATTTTTATATACTCTATATCTCGAAGAGGAATCGAGCAAAATATCAAGTGTGTTATATTTTTGGAAAGGTTACAGTTGAGGGTTGGAACCTTTGGTGTTATACAGCAAAATAATAACACTAAATAACCACAATACACCAAAACACTTTTATTTTACACTGGACGCGCGTTTCGCTAACCATGTTAGCATCATCAGCAGATGATTATAAACTAAAGTACAATCTACAAGTTGAGCGTTTATATACTCGCTCAGTGGGCACCGTGTGGGCGTGGCAAATCATCAAAGTATTCAATCCCTCATTACCAAAATTGTATGCTTTGCCAAAAATTCATAAACCGGACAAGTCTATGCGCCCAATTGTTTCGGCTGTAGGTTCTCCGACTTATAATTTGGCAAAATGGTTATCAAGGGAGTTCGAAAATTTACCTAAACATCAAGGATAACAAAAAAAAACTTTTTTAAAGTTAAAAATAATATTGAATTCATAAACAAAATTAAAGATATAACATTCGATGAAGGTGAAATTTTGGTCTCCTTTGATTTATCTTTCGTTGTCCCCAAGTGTTCCAATTCCACATATTTTAGGCTACTTAAAGGAGTTACTGAACGCAAATGGTCTCGACAAAAAAACTGTGAGTGAATATTTGAGCTTACATCGTTATGTATGGAACAAAATTGTTTTCAATTAATAAGCAACTTTTTTGAACAGCGGGAAGGTACACGCCACAGCTAAGTAATACCCAGCTCGGACAGTGTAGCGTGCCGCTTTGATCTTTTTTACGCTCGGATTTGCGGTTCGAAAGAGGGGGAACACTGAAGCGGCGAGCTCTCTCGCCAAAACAAATAGCCGCGTAAGCGCCAGTCAGCCCAGAGTGTATTCCAAATTTTTACAACTGATCGTAAAAAAATATCGTAACCTGGTCGCTAGAACCGTAATTTAGATACACCTTCTAGTAATAGTGTTGCTATATCTTAATATATCAGAAACCTATGTATCAGCTTCAAGAGAAAAACAATTTAAAACAAATTAATATTTATTTCTAGAATTAATCAAGCAAAATTAAATAGGTAACATTGATTTACTTTAGTATTACGAAATGTTCTAAATTAGGAGCTGTTTCGTGTTTTTGTTTGCTACATTTAAGTTCTTATTAATATTCTTTAAGGTATAATAACAGTTCTAAAACTTTTTGCGTAATAATTTTAACAAAAAAATACATTAATAGGAAAAATTTTAAATTGATGGCTTGGTAAATTTCAGTTGGTCTGAATAATTAACGAATTACATAATAGTATTTTCATGTTAAGGAATGGTTTCTTTCAATTGGTTCCTGAAATTTTAAAAAATTTTTACCAACAAGTTTTTTTTTTTTTTTTTTTTTTATAAAAATAAACTTTTTCTTTAAAACTTTTAAAATAAAAAAAAAAAAAAAAAAAAAAAAATTTTAATTATATGAGTAAAGCTGTTGGATGTCTCGACCATGTGATTGGAAGCTGTACCTGTGGCCTCAAAAACTGGAACTCAAACCATCCAGTCCACACGCCAGCTTCGGAATGGCTAATCGTGCAATGTTTTTGTTTAGCAGGGCTTCTCTTAGTTCAATCAGGGTCTTCCATAGATTGAGATAAGTCGGCTTACTCGGGGACCATTCCTTGGTGACCAGGAAGAAGATGTGCCTTGCTTGACCATGTGCATTGTCTGTTAGCCTCAAGACGCTTTCAACCTCTGGATCCTGTCGGCGTAGTTCTCCGACACGCCAAACTTCTCATTGAACGTCGCAGCGATTCCTCTAGACATCCGCAAATCTCGAGCCACACAACGAGCGAGCGAATAATCAGGAGGCACGGAAGAGGTCTCGTTGATCTTCTTTGGTTACACCATAGCGAGCCTTCTCACTGCTGTTGAATCGGGCCATGAAATCGTCAAGGGACATCTCCGAATCAGGGGGATCAAAGCTGCAAGTTCTCACGGTCCCAGCACGTTCTTCTATTTCGCCTTGGGAGGGGCTCAAACGGTTGAAATGGACTACCCTCGGTTTTCCTTTTGGCAATTTTCTGATACGGTATACGACGTCGTTAATTCTATCCATGACTTCGTATGGCCCTTCCGACGAGGATTGTAGCTTCGGAGATAACCCACGACGTCTCTGCGGGTTATATAGCCGCACCAACTTCCCTGGTTGGTATCCTCCATGCACAGCTTGAATGTCGTAGTGTTCCTTCATTCGGTCACTAACGCTTTGAATATTTAGGCGGACTCTGATGAATGTCGTCCATCCTTTGACGTAGTGTGGACATAATCTTCTTCGGCGACTTCTTCTCCCGGTCGGCAACCAAATTTCAGATCACAGGGTAAGCGCACTTCCCGTCCCATAACGATGCTGGCTGGTGTTTGCCCTGTAGATTCTTGGACGGATGAACGGTAGGCCAACAGGAACAGGTGAAGGAATTTGTCCCAGTCTTTTTGGTGGTCAGAGACTACTTTGGCCAGATAGCGGTTGATAGTTCTGTTCATGCGTTCAACCATCCTATCGGATTGTGGATGTAGAGCAGTCGTCCTGGTCTTGCGGATGTTCAGGACTTCACAGACGCCCTGGAACAGATTGGACTCAAAGTTGCTTCCCTGATCTGAATGAAGCTCCATGGGAACACCATACTTGCAGATCCATTCTTTAAAAAGGGCATCAGCAATCGTAGACGCTTCTTGATTTGGCAAAGCGTAGGCCTCGACCCATATGCTGAAGTAATCCATTACTACCAGTAGCATCGTTCGTCTCCGGTAAAGGACCAGCCACGTCGGTCGCTATTCGTTCGAAGGGACTACCAGCATTGTACTGGCGCATAGGGGCTTTACCACGCTTTTGTGGCCGATTAATGGCTGCGCAAATGTCACATTTCTTACTCCAGGCCCTCACATCTTCATTGCAGTTCACCCAGTAGAACAGTTCACGCAGCTTGCCAATTGTCTTGGTAACACCAAGATGTCCTCCACTGGTTCCATTGTGAACTTCCTCCAGGACTTCTGGGACCCTCTTCTTTGGAATGACGATCTGCCTTCTCTCTTCTTGTCCTCCGGTCTCTCGATCACATGGCGAAGTAGTCCGTTATCTATTACCAAAGAATTCCACTGGGCCCAGTACGACTTTACGTTCGGCGAATATCTGCAAACATCTTCCCACGTTGGTCTTTGGCCTGTGTTTTTCAGTTAATTACTAAACCTAATTCTGGGTCACTGGTTTGGTCATTTGCAAGATCTTCAGTTTGCCAACTACCATTAACACAGTTGTTCTTAGGAGTTTCACTTCTTTCTTTTCTGCTCGGGAACAATGCTTACAGTCCTTAGGGCAAGGTCTTCTGGAAAGTGCGTCGGCATTCCGATGGATTGCCCAGCTCGATGTTCTGTCGAAGTCAAATTCTTGTAATCGTTCAAACCATCTAGCTACCTGCCCTTCAGGATTCTTAAGCTGCAACAGCCATTTCAAAGCAGCATGGTCTGTTCTTAACAAGAACTTTCTTCCATAGAGATACTTGTAGAAGTGTTCCACTGCTTTAACTACTGCTAGTAATTCTCGTCTGGTTACACAGTAGTTCCTTTCCGGTTCTGACAAAGTCTTACTAAAATAACCAATGACTTTTTCTTGATCATCCTGGATCTGAGACAGAACAGCGACTAACGCAACATTGCTAGCGTTGGTATTATCAATATATAAAGGTTCCGTTGCCAAGAGGGTAGCTAAGTATGGGCGCACTAGTCAGGGCCTTCTTCAATTTTCGGAATGCTTCGTCAGAATCTGAGTCCAAAGAGAAACGCCTCTCGCCTTCGGTAAGTCAATGGTTTTGCGATGGTGACGAAACCCTGTACATAGCGTCGATAGTATGTGCATAGTCCCAAAAGCTTCGTAGTTCATGTTTATCTTTAGGTATCGGCCACTCTTCACTGTCTTGGTCTTCTGTGGATCTACCGCAGCTCCTTGGGAGGAGACTACATGGCCCAAGTGGTGTACCTTTTCTTGACACTGATGACATTTCTTGGGGCTAAGTTTCAAACCAGAGCTTCCTAGTCGCTTGAAAACTTCTTCCAAATTCTTCAGTTGATCGTCAAAGGATTTCCCAACCACTATGATGTCATTCAGGTACACTAAACAGGTGGTCCAGGATAGTCCTTTTAACACAGACTCCATTAGTCTCTCAAGGTAGCTGGCGCGTTGTACAATCCAAAAGGCATGACGGTATATTTTCACAGTCCGGAGCCCACCTAGAACGCTGTCTTCTCTCTGTCTTTCGGCGCCATGTCGACTTGCCAATATCCACTCTTCGGATCTAACGTAGAGAATATCGTTGGCCCCGCCAGCGTGTCTAGTGTATCGTCTATCCTCGGCAGGGGATAACTATCCTTCTTGGTATCATTATTGAGCTGCCGATTATCAACACAGAACCTGGTTGTGCCGTCTTTCTTCTTTACTAGTACTACCGGCGATGTCCACGGGCCGTTAGATGGTTCGATGACGCCCTCTTCTTTCATTTCTCGAAGGATTTTATCAGCTTCTTCACGTTTGGCGAGCGGAAGTCTTCTCGGATTTTGTTTGATTGGTCATTACTCTCCTGTATCAATTTATGTTGTACTAAATTGGTAATCTCTGTCCTGCTTCTCCTTTATCAAACACATCTTGATACTTGATTATCAGGTTTCTCAGTTTTCTAATATTTTTCGGAGATAATCCCTTAACGTTTACTAACTCCTTCACCATTTTGTCCGGAATTTTTGAAGTCGAAATTTTGGAGGCTTCCACGCTTCGAACGACTAAGGAGACCGAACAACA
This sequence comes from Sitophilus oryzae, assembly GCF_002938485.1. Classification (NCBI taxonomy): domain Eukaryota; kingdom Metazoa; phylum Arthropoda; class Insecta; order Coleoptera; family Curculionidae; genus Sitophilus; species Sitophilus oryzae. Next base: position 3,670,068 of record NW_022146928.1, on the reverse strand, counting down.
GTACCCTAAGAGGGTTCCCTTCTTCAAGGGTACAGAATAATAATTCGTGTTCATTACTCTCACCGGTACAGTTTTCTTCGCTCGTAGCAGAGCTTTTCCAACAGCGATCCTCGTCCTATTTCGCTGTCATGGTTCCTTAGCTCCAACAGAATAATACTCCCATTATTCCTTTTACCTTCCAGGCAACCATCAAAAAATATCTCACAGCGCTCAGGGACCGAAACATCCTGCTACCACCACGCGAAGCATCTCCTCACATTTTCGATGTAGAACCACTCCTTCTTCATTTATTTTCAAAACTCCTTGTTTGAGGTTTAGCTCAAAACCTCTTGTGGTCATGATGTCCATTCCGAGAATAAGTTCATCTTCGATGTCTGCTACTAACACTCGATGATTAAAACAGGTGCTTCCGATAACAAAATTAAGATCTACCTCTCCATGGATGAGAGCGGAGCTTCCTATAGCTGTACGTAGTCGCCATTGTATTGTTTTAATCCTTTTTGATGTTTTAAGGATATCCGGCCTGATGATCGTTTTGGTCGCACCCGTATACAAAAGCATGGTCCGTAACTCTCCATCCACGAAACCATCCACAAAAATGCTGCTGAACTTGTGTTGTAGCTATGCGACTTGAGCAGTTTTCGTTGGAACCTGTTGGGTACTGCTCGATATGTGTCCCTTTGATTCGACACTTGGCGAAACCGGATCCACGTCCTTTTCTTTACAGTGACTTCTTACGTGTCCTGCCTGGCCGCAATTCCAGCAACAAGTCGGTCCTTTCTTGCCCATGTACTCCTCCATGACTTTTCGCACAATGCTTTCCACGGATTCGTCGGAACATTGGTTGACCGCCCGTACTCTCACTAGAGACCGAGAACTTTGTTTCGCAGCCTCAAATTCTAGGGCACGTGCTAAAGCATCCACCAAGTGCGTTGGGTGGGCTAGGAGAAGTGCTTGTCTTGTCTCGTTGTCACGTAAGCCGTCGGAGAATGCCTGTACTGCCAACCGCTCCATAACATTCTCTGGCGTAGCAGGGTACGCAAGGCGAACGAGGCGGGCTACGTCGGCTTCAAACTCCTGCAGAGACTCATTTGACTTTTGAATGCGATTTTTTAGCTGGGAATGATAGACATGTTCCAAATGAGCTTGGCCGTACCTCATTTCTAAATGTCATACCAATTGCTGATAGTCTCCCTGTTCTGATGGTGACAATGTCTGCAGGATATTGTGCGAAGTGCGACAGTCAAAGCGGTAGCCTTTTCAGCGATTGTCCATCCGTTCGCTCTCGCAGCGGCCTCAAACTGGCAAAAATAATTTACCCAAGCGGTTTTTCCGTCAAACTGTGGAGGCTTAATAACTGACTTTGAGATATACTTATTTTCGACTAGTTTTGGTGCCTCCGATGTTTCTTGACATTTTGGTGAATTTGCCTTTGCTATTTCTTGTTTAAAATTTCGATTTTTACATCGTCCTCAATTTGTGTTATTTTTGTCTTTTCCGTAGAATTCTCTATAATTTCTGTTATCTTTTCTTCTAAATTAATTATTTTATTATTAAAGCTGGCCTGTATGTCTTTAGAATTTTATCTTCAAAATATTAATTTTATCACTGATTTTTCTCTTCTAAATTAACTTCAAAGTCAATTATTATTTACTAATTAATGTTTAGTGCCATGTAAATTTTTCAATGACGAGTCAAGGTCACCTTCCAGCTCAAAGCAAAAAATGTCAGGATCCTCACCTTCCTCCACCAAAACGTCTCAGTCTAGCTTGCAAAATGCTTTTCTTTCAATCTGTCTCGCACTCTCTCTCTTCCAATATGCATTTCAGTTCGCACACTTTCAAGTCTTTCAACAATTTTTTCAGAGCCATGGTCAGTCTTTTATTCTTCTAGTCTATCACACACGCCACCCTTGACACCAATTGTTACGTTTCGTCGGTTCCGTGTGGATAGAAAGTCACAATTTATTTAAACACTATTTATTTAACACTAATTAACAAAAACAATAACGATAAAGACTTATAGAACTATTTATAAACGATTTATAACTAAGAATTTATTTTGAATTTCGCGCGTCAACTGCACTGGTATATTTATAACTGCCCTCTAGGCCACTGCCGCCGGTTTTTATACCGGCAGGTAAAGAAATCTAGAATAGTCCATAGATCGTTAGGCGCATAGAAAAGGTTTTCGAATGTTCTCAAAGCCTGTACTAGCCCATTCTAGTGGGTCTCGATTCTTCTCGAACGAATGAATCATTGCGGTGTCTATGCGATTTTAAGGTCATCCGAGGGCAGGCCATATTGTGAGGTTAGGTTTAGGTCGAGTCCACACCATTCCGCAACAATATAATAAGACTAACTTTGCGTATAATTTTAACAAAAAATACATTATAGGAAAATTTTGATTGATGGTTGAATTTAATTGTGCAAATAATTTAGCAATTTACATAATACTCATTTAAGGAAAGTTCTTCAAAATTGTTCTGAAAAATTTTATAAAAAACTTTTTTTTTTAAAAACAAGTTTAAAAAAAAAAGATTTTTTTGACTTTTTAGCCTCTCTTTGAATTGAAAATTAAACAGACTATATTTTTGAATTATTTCCATAATTATTTGTGTAACCAGCAGCCGCACGTCCCGGAAAACCTTTTCCCCATTCCATCAATAAAAATAAAAATTGAAATAAAAGCACAAATACCTATGGTTAAATATAAGATAAAAAATCGAATTAAAATCTTCCGTAATACGGCCCTATGCGCCACCGGTGGAGGCTATGCATTGACTGAATGAGGCTGACTGTTGGTCGCTTAATTCAATTAGCGCATCGTCGGAGTGGGGCGTTTTAAATTCGAGCGTGGGAAAAATTGGCGAGTGTCAAAGCTATGTTATTCTGTAAGCTGTGGTACAGCAATGGGTAATCCATTGTCTCCATTTTTGGCTAATTTATTCATGAGCAGGTTTGAAGTGGAGGCTAAGAATCAGTTTGAGTATTTTCCAAGATTGTGGTTTAGGTATGTGGATGATACTTTTGCTGTTTTTGACTTTTATTCAATTTTCATATGATAATTTATTTCTAAGTTAAATAATCGTTTTCCTTCCATTAAATTTGCGCATGAAATTGAGAACAACGACAGATTACCATTTCTAGATGTATTAGTTATTAGAAATACTAATAATTGCCTGGAATTGATATCTATAGGAAAAATACGACCCCACGCAGATATATTCCTAATGAATCACATCATAGTGTTGAACATAAAATGGCTAGTTTAAATTTCTTAGTTCTTAAAATTGCTTAGTTTCCACTTTCCATCGAAAGATATGAAATAGAAAGAGATTACATTAGGAATGTAGCTGAGTGTAATGGATATTCTCCTTCACTAGTTGATAAATTAATTAGAAAACGTAGGTATAGGTTAATGATTTCTGAAAATTCGACTTTTCAAGTGGAGAAAGATACGTCTAAATACATTTCGATACCGTTTGATAGAGAGTTATCCCGTGGTCTAAAAGGAATTTTTAGGAATGTCAATTATAAACTTGTGTATAGTGCTAATAATAAATTACAACAATTATTAGGTAATCCAAAAGATAAAGCACCTCCACTGGAAAGGTCGGATATTTATGAAATTTCTTGTAAAGATTGTAATCAGAAATATGTTGGGCAAACTAGAAGATCAATATTAACTAGATTTAAAGAACATTTAGCTCAGATAAGATATGGTATAAGATACGGACCGGCAAATGATTTTGAATAAGAGGTGATGTACCCTTGTCATCTGCACATCGTTTCCAGATGGTCTCGTTGTGGCACAACCCTTAACAAATGGGTGGCGATTTTTTGTCAGTCTAATTTTAGGTAAAATGGCGGTTTTTTGAATCTGGCCCTTTCCCTACGGACCGGCAAATGATTTTGAATACGGGGTGGTGTACTCTTGTCATCTGTACATCGTTTCCAGATGGTCTCGTTGTGGCGAAACCCTTAACAAATTGGTGGCGATTTTTTTTCAGTCTAATTTTAGGTAAAATGACAGTTTTTTTATGCTGGCCCTTTCCCTACGGACCGGCAAATGGTTTTGAGTATGGGATAGTATACCCTAGTTGCCTATATATCATTTCCACTTGGTGTAGTTGCGGCACAACCCTCAATAAATGAGCTACAATTTTTTTTCTGTTACTTTTTACGAGAAACTGCGGTTTTTTGTACTTGGCCCTTTTTCTGCGGACCGGCAAATTATTTTGAATACTAGGTGGTGTACCTTTGTCATCTGTACATCGTTTCCATATGGTCTCATTGTAGCACAACTCTTAACAAATTGATGGCGATTTTTTTTCAGTCTAATTTTAGGTAAAATGAAAGTTTTTTGAATCTGGCCATTTCCCTACGGACCGGCAAATTATTTTGAATACGAGGTGGTGTACCTTTGTCATCTGTACATCGTTTCCATATGGTCTCGTTGTAGCACAACTCTTAACAAATCGATTGCGATTTTTTTTCAGTCTAATTTTAGGTAAAATGACAGTTTTTTGAATCTGGCCCTTTCCCTACGGACGGGCAAATGGTTTTGAGTATGGGATAGTATACTCTAGTTGCCTATATATCATTTCCACTTGGTGTGGTGGCGGCACAACCCTTAATGAATGAGCAACAATTTTTTTGTTAATTTTTACGAGAAACAGCGGTTTTTTGTACTTGGCCCTTTTTCTGCGGACCGGCAAATGATTCTGAATACGGGATGGTGTACCCTTGTCATCTGTACATCGTTTCCAGATGGTCTCGTTGTGGTACAACCCTTAACAAATTAATAGCGATTTTTTTTCCGTCTAATTTTTGGTAAAATGACAGTTTTTTGAATCTGGCCCTTTCCCTACGGACCGGCAAATTATTTTGAATACGAGGTGGTGTACCTTTGTCATCTGTACATCGTTTCCATATGGTCTCGTTGTAGCGCAACTCTTAACAAATTGATGGCGATTTTTTTTCAGTATAATTTTAGGTAAAATGAGAGTTTTTTGACTCTGGCCCTTTCCCTACGGACCGGCAAATGGTTTTGAGTACGGGATAGTATACTCTTGTTGCCTATATATCATTTCCACTTGGTGTGGTGGCGTCACAGCCCTTAATAAATGAGTTACAATTTTTTTATTAATTTTTACGAGAAACAGCTTTTTTTTGTACTTGGCCCTTTTTCTGCGGACCGGCAAATGATTTTGAATACGGAGTGGTGTACCCTTGTTATCTCTACATCGTTTCCAGATGGTCTCGTTGTAGCACAACCCTTAACAAATTAATAGCAATTTTTTTTCCGTCTAATTTTTGATAAAATGACAGTTTTTTGACTCTGGCCCTTTCCCTACACACCGGCAAATGGTTTTGAGTATGGGATAGTATACCCTAGTTGCCTATATATAATTTCCACTTGGTGTAGTTGCGGCACAACCCTTAATAAATGAGCTACAATTTTTTTTCTGTTACTTTTTACGAGAAACAGCGGTTTTTTGTACTTGGCCCTTTTTCTGCGGACTGGCAAATGATTTTGAATACGGGGTGGTGTACCCTTGTCATCTGTACATCGTTTCCATATGGTCTCGTTGTAGCACAACTCTTAACAAATTGATGGCGATTTTTTTTTTCAGTCTAATTTTAGGTAAAATGACAGTTTTTTGACTCTGGCCCTTTCCCTACGGACCGGCAAATTATTTTGAATATGAGGTGGTGTACCCTTGTCATCTCTACATCGTTTCCATATGGTCTCGTTGTAGCACAACTCTTAACAAATTGATGGCGATTTTTTTTTTCAGTCTAATTTTAGGTAAAATGACAGTTTTTTGACTCTGGTCCTTTCCCTACGGACCGGCAAATGGTTTTGAGTATGGGATAGTATACTCTAGTTGCCTATATATCATTTCCACTTGGTGTGGTGGCGGCACAACCCTTAATAAATGAGTTACAATTTTTTTGTTAATTTTTACGAGAAACAGCGGTTTTTTGTACTTGGCCCTTTTCCTACGGACCGGCAAATAGTTTTGAGTGTGGGATAGTATACCCTAGTTGCCTATATATCATTTCTACTTGGTGTAGTTGCGGCACAACCCTTAATAAATGAGCTACAATTTTTTTTCTGTTACTTTTTACGAGAAACAGCGGTTTTTTGTAGTTGGCCCTTTTCCTACGGATCATTTTGAATACGGGGTTGTGTACCCTTGTCATCTGTACATCGTTTCCAGATGGTCTCGTTGTGGCACAACCCTTAACAAATGGGTGGCGATTTTTTCTTCAATCTAATTTTAGGTAAAATGACAGTTTTTTGAATCTGGCCCTTTCCCTACGGACCGGCAAATGGTTTTGAGTATGGGATAGTATACTCTAGTTGCCTATAGATCATTTCCACTTGGTGTGGTGGCGGCACAACCCTTAATAAATGAGTTACAATTTTTTTTTTGTTAATATTTACGAGAAACAGCGGTTTTTTGTACTTGGCCCTTTTTCTGCTGACCGGCAAATGATTTTAAATAGGGGTGGTGTACCCTTGTTATCTATACATCGTTTCCAGATGGTCTCGTTGTGGCACAACCCTTAACAAATTGATGGCGATTTTTTTTCAGTCTAATTTTTGGTAAAATCACAGTTTTTTGAATCTGGCCCTTACCCTACGGACCGGCAAATTATTTTGAATACTGGGTTGTGTACCCTTGTCTTCTGTACATCGTTTCCAGATGGTCTCGTTGTGGCACAACCCTTAACAAATTGATGGCGATTTTTTTTCAGTCTAATTTTTGGTAAAATGAGAGTTTTTTGACTCTGGCCCTTTCCCTACGGACCGGCAAATGGTTTTGAGTATGGGATAGTATACCCTAGTTGCCTATATATCATTTCCACTTGGTGTAGTTGCGGCACAACCCTTAATAAATGAGCTACAATCTTTTTTCTGTTACTTTTTACGAGAAACAGCGGTTTTTTGTACTTGGCCCTTTTCTGCGGACTGGCAAATGATTTTGAATACGGGGTGGTGTACCCTTGTCATCTGTACATCGTTTCCACATGGTCTCGTTGTGGCACAACCCTTAACAAATTAATAGCGATTTTTTTTCCGTCTAATTTTTGGTAAAATGACAGTTTTTTGAATCTGGCCCTTTCCCTACGGACCGGCAAATTATTTTGAATATGAGGTGGTGTACCCTTGTCATCTGTACATCGTTTCCATATGGTCTCGTTGTAGCACAACTCTTAACAAATTGATGGCGATTTTTTTTTCAGTCTAATTTTAGGTAAAATTACAGTTTTTTGACTCTGGCCCTTTCCCTACGGACCGGCAAATGGCTTTGAGTATGGGATAGTATACTCTAGTTGCCTATATATCATTTCCACTTGGTGTGGTGGCGGTACAACCCTTAATAAATGAGTTACAATTTTTTTGTTAATTTTTACGAGAAACAGCGGTTTTTTGTACTTGGCCCTTTTTCTGCGGACCGGCAAATGATTTTGAATACGGGGTGGTGTACCCTTGTCATCTGTACATCGTTTCCATATATTCTCGTTGTAGCACAACTCTTAACAAATTGATGGCGATTTTTTTTTCAGTCTAATTTTAGGTAAAATGACAGTTTTTTGACTCTGGCCCTTTCCCTACGGACCGGCAAATGGTTTTGAGTATGGGATAGTATACTCTAGTTGCCTATATATTTCCACTTGTGGTGTGGTGGTGGCACAACCCTTAATAAATGAGATACAATTTTTTTCTGTTACTTTTTACGAGAAACAGCGGTTTTTTGTACTTGGTCCTTTTTCTGCGGACTGGCAAATGATTTTGAATACGGGGGGGTGGTGTACCCTTGTCATCAGTTACATCGTTTCCAGATGGTCTCGTTGTAGCACAACCCTTAACAAATTAATAGCGATTTTTTTTCCGTCTAATTTTGGTAAAATGACAGTTTTTGATTCTGGCCCTTTCCTACGGACCGGCAGAATTATTTTGAATATGGGTGGTGTACCCTTGTCATCTGTACATCGTTTCCATATGGTCTCGTTGTAGCACAACTCTTAACAAATTGATGGCGATTTTTTTTCGGTCTAATTTTAGGTAAAATGGCGGTTTTTTGAACTTGGCCCTCTTCCTACGGACCGGCAAATGGTTTTGAGTATGGGATAGTATACTCTAGTTGCCTATATATCATTTCCACTTGGTGTGGTGGCGGCACAACCCTTAATAAATGAGTTACAATTTTTTGTTAATTTTTTTTTTTGTTTTTTTTTGTACTTGGCCCTTTTCCTACGGATCGGCAAATAGTTTTGAGTGTGGGATAGTATACCCTAGTTGCCTATACCATTTCTACTTGATGTAGTTGCGGCACAACCCTTAATAAATGAGCTACAATTTTTTTCTGTTACTTTTTACGAAACAGCGGTTTTTTGTAATTGGCCCTTTTCCTACGGACCGGCAGATCATTTTGAATACGGGGTTGTGTACCCTTGTCATCTGTACATCGTTTCCAGATGCTCTCGTTGTGGCACAACCCTTAACAAATGGGTGGCGATTTTTTCTTCAATCTAATTTTAGGTAAAATGACAGTTTTTTGAATCTGGCCCTTTCCCTACGGACCGGCAAATGGTTTTGAGTATGGGATAGTATACTCTAGTTGCCTATATATCATTTCCACTTGGTGTGGTGGCGGCACAACCCTTAATAAATGAGTTACAATTTTTTTTTAATTTTTACGAGAAACAGCGGATTTTTGTACTTGGCCCTTTTTCTGCGGACCGGCAAATGATTTTGAATATGGGGTGGTGTACCCTTGTCATCTGTATATCGTTTCCAGATAGTCTCATTGTGGCACAACCCTTAACAAATTGATAGCGATTTTTTTTCAGTCTAATTTTTCGTAAAATGACAGTTTTTTGAATCTGGCCCTTTCCCTACGGACCGGCAAATTATTTTGAATACGAGGTGGTGTACCCTTGTCATCTGTACATCGTTTCCAGATGGTCTCGTTGTGGCACAACCCTTAACAAATTGATGGCGATTTTTTTTCAGTCTAATTTTTGGTAAAATGACAGTTTTTTGATTCTAGCCCTTTCCCTACGGACCGGCAAATGGTTTTGAGTATGGGATAGTATACCCTACTCGCCTATATGTCATTTCCACTTGGTATGGTGGTGGCGCAACCCTTAATTACTGAGCTACAATTTTTTTCTCTTAATTTTTAGGAAAAACAGCTGTTTTATGTAATTGGCCCTTTTCCTACGGACCGGCAAATAGTTTTGAGTGTGGGATAGTATACCCTAGTTGCCTATATATCATTTCTACTTGATGTAGTTGCGTCACAACCCTTAAATGAGCTACAATTTTTTTTCTGTTACTTTTTACGAGAAACAGCGGTTTTTTGTAATTGGCCCTTTTCCTACGGACCGGCAGATCATTTTGAATACAGGGTTGTGTACCCTTGTTATCTGTACGTCGTTTCCAGATGGTCTCGTTGTAGCACAACCCTTAACAAATTGATTGCGATTTTTTTTCAGTCTAATTTTATGTAAAATGACAGTTTTTTGACTCTGGCCCTTTCCCTACGGACCGGCAAATGGTTTTGAGTATGGGATAGTATACTCTAGTTGCCTATATATCATTTCCACTTGGTGTGGTGGCGGCACAACCCTTAATAAATGAGTTACAATTTTTTTGTTAATTTTTACGAGAAACAGCGGTTTTTTGTACTTGGCCCTTTTTCTGCGGACCGGCAAATGATTTTGAATACGGGGTGGTGTACCGTTGTCATCTGTACATCGTTTCCAGATGGTCTCGTTGTGGCACAACCCTTTACAAATTAATAGCGATTTTTTTTCCGTCTAATTTTTGGTAAAATGACAGTTTTTTGAATCTGGCCCTTTCCCTACGGACCGGCAAATTATTTTGAATACGAGGTGATGTACCCTTGTCATCTGTACATCGTTTCCATATGGTCTCGTTGTAGCACAACTCTTAACAAATTGATGGCGATTTTTTTTCAGTCTAATTTTTGGTAAAATGATAGTTTTTTGATTCTAGCCCTTTCCCTACAGACCGGCAAATTATTTTGAATACGAGGTGGTGTACCCTTGTCATCTGTACATCGTTTCCATATGGTCTCGTTGTAGCACAACTCTTAACAAATTGGTGGCAATTTTTTCTTCAATCTAATTTTAGGTAAAATGACAGTTTTTTCAATCTGGCCCTTTCCCTACGGACCGGCAAATGGTTTTGAGTATGGGATAGTATACTCTAGTTGCCTATATATCATTTCCACTTGGTGTGGTGGCGGCACAACCCTTAATAAATGAGTTACAACTTTTTGGTTAATTTTTACGAGAAACAGCGGTTTTTTGTACTTGGCCCTCTTTCTGCGAAACGGCAAATGATTTTGAATACGGGGTGGTGTACCCTTGTCATCTGTACATCGTTTCCAGATGGTCTCGTTGTGGCACAACCCTTAACAAATTAATAGCGATTTTTTTTCCGTCTAATTTTTGGTAAAATGACAGTTTTTTGAATCTGGCCCTTTCCCTACGGATCGGCAAATTATTTTGAGTATGGGATAGTATACTATAGTTGCCTATATATCATTTCCACTTGGTGTGGTGGCGGCACAACCCTTAATATATGAGTTATAATTTTTTTGTTAATTTTTACGAGAAACAGCGGTTTTTTGTACTTGGCCCTTTCTCTGCGGACCGGCAAATGATTTTGAATACGGGGTGGTGTACCCTTGTCATCTGTACATCGTTTCCAGATGGTCTCGTTGTGGCACAACCCTTAACAAATGGGTGGCGATTTTTTGTCAGTCTAATTTTAGCTAAAATGGCAGTTTTTTGATTCTGGCCTTTTCCCTACAGACCAGCAAATGCTTTTGAGTATGGGATAGTATAGGTTCCGTAGTTGCCTACATGTCATTTCCACTTGATATGGTGGTGGCACAACCCTTAATAAATGAACTACAATTTTTTTTCTGTTAATTTTCAAGAGAAACAGCGGTTTTTTGAATCTGGCCCTGTTCCTACGGTCCGGCAAATGGTTTTGGATATGGAGTAATTTCCCTAAAAAATAGTCGTTTATACATCTTTTCCAAAAGGTTTCGTCGTGTCACAACCTTTAATAAATTACCGACGATTTTTGCGAACAACTAGATAGAACTCAATTTCTTAAGAGGATTTATAAAGTTAAATTAATATCATTCATAAATAATTGTTCATTATACGAGCATATAAATATAAACTCGACATTCTAAATATTTAATAATATTTGTAAGAACAGAAAAGTGTGGCTGTAGATATATTTTAATTGAGGCGTTTCGATACAGAGAACCGTGGATGTGGCTGAAATCTGACTAAAAAACGTTGTTGCCATATGTTTACTATGGTTGGGATTTATCCGAAACCGTGGATGAAAAACCGTGGCTATCTTCACGCTGGTCGTAATAATCCCCTTCACCAAGCGCAGAATATTTGAGGGACTAGGCCCTCTAAGACTCTGCGGTGATGAGACTCCTCTCTCAAGGGAGGTAGTATCTAGGAATCGCGCTTGATACCAAACTGACCTGGAACCGACATTTTGAAAATGTCACAAGGAGGGCGGTGATAACACTAGCGGTAGTCAAACGACTTCATGGAAAAATCTGGTGCCTCAGACCACACTGGCTGTTCACTGGAGTGGTGAGGCCTTCAGTAACATATGCATCCTTGTTATGGTGGCCTAAGGTAATGCAACAAACAACAATGCTCAGCCTCAGCAAGGTGCAAAGACTTGCTTGTTTGAGCATAACAGGGGCGATGAAATCAACGCCCACTGCTTCACAAACACAAACCATTCGAGGTGAACAAAATGGATCGAGGAATGTGGACAGATATAACATTCCTTCAGGATGGACAAACCTGGTATACAGACGGGTCAAAGACCGCTGAAGGAACAGGAGCTGGAGTATTTGGGGAAAGACCAAGGGTAAGTTTATCCTTTTTCTTGGGTAAACAATCAACCGTATTCCAGGCAGAAATCTTCGCCATTCTACAATGTGCGAGAGAAAACAATAGAAGAGCTTATTCAAATAAGCTCATCAATATATGCTCAGACAGTTAGGCGGCACTTGGGGCGCTTAGGACCCCAAAGGTATCGTCGAGACTCGTCTGGGAATGCATAGGTGAACTGGGAGCTCTGGCTCGAAGAAACAGAATTAAATTATTCTGGGTGCCGGGCCACAGCGGCAGCCAAGGCAACGAAAAAGCCGATGAGCTAGCTAGGCAAGGATCATCCGCATCCTATGTTGGTCCAGAGCCAGTACTGGGAATACCCAAATGTATGCCCCGTAGTGCACTAAAACTCTGGATCAGGGAAAAGCAGAATGTCCACTGGATAAATAGACAAGGGCACAGGCACAGCAAGGCTTTTATCCAAGAACCTAGCTCTAAAACCGCAAAAGAACTGCTAATGCTTAGCAGGAATAAATTGCGGATTACAACAGGCCTCTTTACAGGACACATGACTTTCAAGTGTTACCTGAACAAGCTCAACCTGTATCAAGGAAGTCTTTGCTGCAGACTCTGCGATAAAGATCCTGAAAGAGCGGAGCTCATAGTATGTCACTGCGAGGCTCTGGATCGCAAGCGACACTTTTTATTTGGGAAAGCTAGGCTAGAACCGGAGGAACTATGCTCCCATCCTATCAAGGACACTATAGGAGAATGGGTGCAAATATACGCATGCACGATAGGAGAATGGGTGCAAATATAGAAAGGGGAAGGGGACACACCAGACAAACACAATAGGCCTCACAGGTCGCAGTGTTTCCGGCAGAGGACGGCCCCATATTGTGAAAAAAAAGATCATTAATAAACAAAAGTATTAAAATAAGTTAAATTCTAAAATCAATTATTTAGAGACTAAATATGAATGAGGCGAAATATGATTCAAGAAAACTTCAAGAAGCTGGCAACACCTTTACACGCGTTGACGATTTGACTGTGGCAGACTTCCAAAGGTAGCAAGTGCCTGCCACAGATTGGTTGGCTCCAAGGGAGGAGAATAGCAACCCTGAATGGCCGTCCAGCTGATATCTGTCAATCGAGGAAGAGGAAGGATTATTCTGTGGATAGACATTCGACCTTCAGCATCCACGTTTCGCGCTAAGAAACCGAATTCTTATGTTTTGTAATAATTATTTAATTTGTAACAATTGATCGAGTTAATTAAATGACTTAATTATTTAGTGTGCCTAATTTGCTACCCGCAACGGCCACATTGGTGACCTCGACGAACGTGTGAGTGCAAGAGATTCAGATACGCAATGTCCACCTCCGACACGAACAACTTCCAAACCGACGATCAAGTCGTTATTGCCCGTGTAGGGATTAAAGCACCGGAGTTTTGGCGCACAGAGCCTGAACTATGGTTCCTACGCCTCGAAGCCCAATTCAGGCAAGCCAAAATAACATCTGATGACTGCAAGTTCGATCACATCGTAACAGGTTTAAACAGCGAGGTCCTATTAGAGGTAGCCGACATACTACGAAATCCAACTAGAGGTAAGGCCTACGAAGACCTTAAAACGAGACTGTTAGATAGATATGGCAGTAGCGCTGATGATAAAATTCACCAGCTTATGGAAATGACCTTGGCCGATCTTAAACCTACACAGCTTCTCCACCGAATGCTAGCTTTGGCCTCAAATAACGTTTCCACGCAGGTTCTAAAGAAACTCTGGTTAGACCGCCTACCACCCCAAGCCCGGGGAGTCATAGCCGTCCTGGATGGAGACCTGGAGGAATTGGCCAAGAAAGCTGACAAATACACACAATGTTCTAGTTTTCCTATCATGGCCATGGATGGAAAGCCTTCATTAAACAAAGTAAGTGTGGACGAGAAAACTGACAGGCACTGCTACTGTCATAGGAGATTTGGGTCCCAAGCTAAGAAGTGCAGAGCACCATGGTCCTTCTCAAAAAACGATCAAAAGGGGGCGCAGTAATCATGACAACCACTGCCCCCCATGTACCACGTCGCCTTTTTGTCACAGATAAAGCCCTAAAACTGCGACGAAAACTTGACACTGGAGCCGACTTGAGTGTGCTGCCACGCAAAGCATTTTCCGCTTCAAAGCCCAGTATGATACGCCTATACTCTGCTACTGGTTCCTGTATTAAAACATTCGGGCAGAAACAGTTGACACTCGACCTTGGTTTTGGCCAGCCAGTCACATGGACCTTTGTTGTTGCAGATGTCACTACTGCCATCCTAGGTGCTGACTTCCTCGTACACCATGGTTTCACCGTAGATATGCGAAACAAGCGCCTTGTGAGTCCAACTATACCAAGCAGCATTACGTGTGTGTCTCGACGAGTAAGAGCATTGGAGGTGGGATATCTACTGCCCACCCTTATGATCGACCTCCATATAGTAGCCCGTACAGAGTTGTGGAACGAGATGACAAGTTCGTGGCAGACTTCCGAAGGTAGCAAGTGCCCGCCACAGATTGGTTGGCTCCACGGGAGGAAAATAACTACCTTGAATGGCCGTCCAGCTGATATCTGTCAATCGAAGAAGAGGAAGGATTATTCTGTGGATAGACATTCGACCTTCAACATTTACGTTTCGCGCTAAGAAACCAAATTTTTATGTTTTGTAATAATTATTTAGTTTGTAACAATTGATCGAGTTAATTAAATGACTTAATTATTTAGTGTGCCTAATTTGCTACGCGCAACGGCCACATGACGTTTGCCCTAACCACAAATTAATTAATGGCTGTACCAAATACGTTTAAATTACCTATACGGAGAGTACCGCTTAAATTCCTATCCCGATGTTAAAGGATGACTATAGAATTTCAATGCATTTCCTACATAAGTCTATCCTTGTGTTTGACTAAACAAGGATGAACCTATGTCTTGAAACCATTCGACTCGATTTTCTGTCCTCCTTCAATACTGGGACATAAATTCTCTCATTGCTCTTATGGGGCGGCCGCGGTATAGGTAATTTTAACGTATTTGGGCTGTACTTAAACTGCCGTCAAACGGTAGCTTACTAAAATGCCGTTAATAAGTATGACGTCGTTGATGTGACGCACTTCACGGCTTTACGAAATATGGGAACTTTGTAACAGTCAAATTTCCTTGCAACGACCTCTGTGTGCTAGATTTGTACTACACCGGAAGAGTTTAGTATACGAGCACTTTTAGTTGGACAAGCTTTCAACTTGATTATTGAGCTTAAAGATAAAGCCACTAAAGCTGATTGTCAAACTGCACCTGTACCTTTAAGCCTTTGCGTTTTACAGGATAATCAACAACCGCCGCCTATTCAGTACAATGCACCAGGACCCAGCACTTCTTTTACTGCTTCTATACCGCCAGCTGCACCCATATCTAGTAGTACACCGACTGTACACAATATTTTCTCAAATGCCAAGCTTATACTACCTCATAAATGGAATCTAAAATTTAGTGGAGATGGTAAAGGGATGTCCGTAACTGCATTCTTCGAGAGATGTGAAGAATTGAGCAGAGCCCAAAATGTGACCCCAGAAATTTTACTTGAGTCTGGAATTGATCTTTTTGAGGGAAGAGCTTATGAGTTTTATCAAGATTGTAGGACAGAAGTACAGACTTGGAGTGAACTTGTAACCAGATTTAAGGATGAATATCAACCAGTTCGATACAAGGAGAAGCTTATGGAGGAGATCAAACGCAGAACACAAGGCCCAGATGAAACTATTGGCACTTACATGGCAATTATGAACAGATATTTTCATAGACTACAATGCCCGATTACCGAAGATGTCAAGCTCACCATACTTCTCTGAAATATTGCTCCTGTTTATCGAAACCAACTTGGTGCTTTTGAGATATCCACTCAAGCTCAGTTGAAGACACTCTGTAGAAGGATAGAAGACTACAGTATAGAGACTGCAGGTTCTCGGGAAACGGAAACAGACGCTCCTAGGTCTTCGGACTAGAAGTGGCCGTGAAAAACCATCCGAAGATTTTGTACATATTTTAGATTTCGTTTTAAGCCATGCTCGTAATCATGAGAGACCGTATTTAGAAGTAGATATTTTAGGATTATTAGACTCCGGAGCTTCACGTACATTTGTTGGACAACCAGGATGGAAGATTTTCCAGAAGTTTGGAATACAGTTGGATCCATCCCTTAAGACTTCCTGTACCGTAGCCAATGGTCAGAGAGTGAATAGTATAGGAGCTATTCAAGTACCTATGCGAGTGAGAGACAGGGTTAAGATGATAGATGTCGTAGTTGTGCCTGAGTTGCCTCATGTCTTGATATTGGGTTCTGATTTTTGGATCAAGATGGGAATAGTACCGGACCTACGACAGAATGAATGGAATTTTACAGATAACCCTGATGAGATTAACTGCATAGAGGAACGAGATACAGTTTTAACACCGACCGAAGAAGTCCAGATGAATAATCTACTGACCGAATACAAGGTTTTAATGGGAGATGGTCTTGGTTGCACCAACGCTGTGGAGCACAAAATAGTTTCGACCGCACCACCGATACGACAGAGATACTACCGAGTTTCACCAGTCATTCAACAATACAGAGACAAGGAAATTGACGAGATGTTGAGACAAGACATTATTGAACCTAGTCAAAGTCCTTGGGCGTCACCTGTAGTCTTGGTGAAGAAGAAGAACACAGATAAGTACAGATTCTGTGTGGACTACAGAAAATTGAACTCCGTGACAGAAAGAGACAGCTATCCATTACCGCTGGTCTCAGAGACTTTGGATAAGTTGAGTAACGCTAAGTATTTATCTAGCTTGGACATCAAGAGTGCTTATTGGCAGGTTCCGATTGAAGAAGCATCTCGTCCGTTAACTGCTCTTATTTGCCGAAGAGGATTATTCCAGTTCAAGAGGATGCCATTTGGACTTCACAATGCACCAGCGACATGGCAGAGATTGATTGACAACGTTTTGGGAGCCGATCTTGAACCACACGTGTTCGTATATCTGGACGATGTTGTCATTGTGAGTGAGACATTTGAGGAACACATGGTTATAGTGGAGAAGTGTTCAGACGCCTGAATGAGGCTAATATAACCGTGAGTTGGGAGAAATGTCAGTTTTGCCGTCCAGATATGAAGTATTTGGGATATGTAGTGGATCAGCGTGGTTTAAGAGTCGATCCGGATAAGGTCAAAGCCATGTTGGAGTTGCCACGACCGAAGAGTGCAACCGAAGTACGTCGAGTAGTAGGATCTTTCTCGTGGTATAGAAGATTTGTGCCTGAGTTTTCGTCGATTGTAGCACCTATTACAGCACTAACAAAGAAAAATCAGAAGTTTGTGTGGACAGAAGAGTGCGAGAGGTCTTTTATGAAGATAAAGGAATTGTTAGTAGCTGCGCCGATTTTGAGCTGTCCTGATTATACTAAGGAATTTGTTCTGCAAACTGATGCATCTGGGTATGGTATTGCCGCCGTACTCACACAGCCGTCACCCGAAGGAGAGAAAGTAATCTGTTACCTGAGCCGATCACTGACAAAGCAAGAGAGAGTATACTCCACGACTGAGAGGGAATGTTTGGCATTGGTATACGCTATAGAGAAGCTACGACCATACTTGGAAGCTGTCCCATTCACTGTGATAACCGATCATTTTAGCTTGAAATGGCTTCACACTCTCAAAGAACCGAGTGGTAGGTTAGCACGGTGGGCAGTAAAGCTACAGCAGTATGATTTCAAGGTCATACATCGTAGTGGGAAAGATCTTGTCGTGCCAGACATGCTTTCTAGAGCAGTACCGGTGATTGACGCCATAGAACCATCCAGAGACGATTCAACCCGTCCAAACGTCAAAGATAAATGGTACAATAAGATGGTAGCAAATGTGTGTCAAGAACCTTTGAAGTTTGTCAAGTGGAGATATACTGATGGGAAGTTATTTAAGTATGTCAAGCAAGACTATCCGACTTTGTCAGGAGATACTTCGAAAGAAGTCGTGCCGAAGGAAAACAGATTACAGATAATCCGAGATGCTCACGATCCACCGATTTCAGGACATATGGGTGTATACAAGACGTACAACAGACTTTGCGAGAAGTATTATTGGCCGAAGATGCGTCAAGATGTTGGATCTTACGCAAAGTCGTGCTTGAAGTGTGGAGCACATAAAGATGATCCTCGAGGCCCAAGTGATCAGATGGTATCACACTCGAAACCTAGCCGTCCGTGGGAGATGATTTCAACTGATCTGGTAGGACCATTACCGAGATCATACAAGGGTAATACCTTCATTCTTGTTGTGACAGATTACCTCAGCAAGTTTTCACTTATCTTTCCACTTCGTCGAGCGTCAACGCAGTTTATTATTAACAGGATTGAGGAAGAAGTTTTCTTAGTGTTTGGTGTTCCACGAGTACTATTGTGTGACAATGGTCCTCAGTATCGTAGTAAGGAATTCAGAAAGTTTACAGACCAGTACCAGTGCCGAATTAAGTTCAACGCAAACTACCACCCTAGAGCGAATCCGACCGAACGACAGAATAAGACCTTGAAGACTATGCTTTCCATCTACACGCATGAAAATCATCGTCGTTGGGATCAGAATATTCCGCAGATTGCTTGCGCTATTCGGACTGCCTGTCAAGAAACCACCAAGTTATCACCATACTTCATTAACTTTGGTAGAAATATGTGTGTTTCTGGCAAAGACTACGATAATGATGCTATTATTAAGGATGAAGATGGTACACAAACACTGGAATGTAGTAGAAACGAGCTGTTTCGCAAGCTGTATAGTGATGTTAAAACCCGACTTGAAGCCGCCGCTGAGAAGAACATCTGTAGATATAATCTTAGGAAGAGACATGAAGAATATGTACCAGGACAGTTAGTGTGGAGAAGAAACTTTGAATTGTCGAATGCTGCTAATTATTTTAGTAAGAAATTAGCGCCGAAATATATAGGACCGTTTACCATACACCGAAGAATTTTACCGTGGACCTATTAATTGAAGGACAAGAATGGTTATATACAACCAGGATCTTGGCACTCTAAAGACTTGAAACCGGCTTGGAGTATGATTAACTAGTTAATCATCTTGAAGGAAGGGGGGGAATTGTAACAGTCAAATTTCCTCGCAACGACCTCTGTATGCTAGCTCATAAAATATCGCAAATAGCTATTATTTTTGCATCATGTTTACTATAATTTTATTGTTAAATATTATTTTATTTAAATTTTACAATTATGCAACCCGATATACACCGCGCTATAGAGCCACAGAATATTATCACTGGATGCCGCCCAGCATGAGAATTTTTGTCCATCTCTCTAAATCTTTGGTCATCACTTGTCCCTTGTCACTGTCAGATCAAATCAGATGTTTTTGGATTTATTTATCCTTTGTTTTGGTTATTGAAATTTTATAATTATCAGATAAAATTTCGTAGTTAAATTGGTTATTTTTGATGTGGATCGCAGTGTGCAATTCGTTCATTTAATGGTGGGAATTTGTGAATAAGTTCGTTCATTGACCGGATATGAAATATGACAATGAAAAATATTCTAGAACGTCGTTTTTTATTTATGCCTTTTTGTGAGTTGGACTAGTCGAGATATATAGTTCTCTATCTATATCCTGAAGGGAGATTTCCGGTTGAAATCTGATTTTGTGAAGGAAATCGAATCCTTGCATCACTTCTTGTGTATCCACCGACTGAAGAGTGTCGTCGTGAAGAACTGGCTGCCGTTTCGTGAAGCATTTCCTGTTGGTAGTTAACAGGTCTTCCTAGAGAAGGATTAAGGCTTCCGAAACACCTTTGGTCAGAGGCGTGGTTGGATTTTGATGATTTTTATGGACCGCCGACCAATTTCCGTGAGGGATTAAATAGCCAAATTTTTCCGACCGATATTCCGATTCCACGTGCCCAAGAAGTCCCCGAACAGTTCCAAGAGCAAGAAGACCGATCCAGACCGTATAGCACAGAACAGTCCAGAATTCCATCCGTTCCTGTTGCCCGTGTGTAGAGTTACCCGTTGGACATCATAAACCCTCGTTGAGGGTTTTTTTATGTTCACCTCTTGAAGTCCTACACCTGGCCGGCATCCGTACGTCTGCTGACATCCGTGGGCTCCAGTGACAGTACACCGAGCTGCTGTGCACCGCCGTAGCCACCCTGTAGCTATACACCGTAGCTCAGCAGGAGGAACTTCCGAGTTGTTTCAAGATTGTACATCGATTAGAGTAAGACTGTTTAGATTTAGATTTGCTATTTATAAACCATCCTGACTGTATCTAGTATAAGTTAGCTAAGGGGGATGACGTCTTAGATTTAATATAGCTTAGATCATTTTCGTATTTTTAGTAATTCTTATCGATTTTAAATTTCTTAACACATTTCATTCATTTCTTTATAAACTTTTAATATTTTAATAAATTACTTGATCATTTTTAGTAGTATTATTTGCAGTCTAGTCTCATAGTTAAGTTAGAGTCACTTAAGTACAAATACCTAGTTATAGTAAGATTTGAAGTTCATGGTAGTTACACTCAACAGTTCGAGGTTAGTGTTGAAGTCTACTTAATAGTTACATCTTTTATGCCGAGTTCATAGAGTATAATCTCGTGGCGCCCTTTTATTAATATCTTTGAACCCCGACCACCCGGCTGTTAAAATTAAAAAGCTAGTGGCCTCTATGCAACTCATCCTAATTAAGTAAACTTTGTGTTTTATTGAACTTTAAATAAGAAAGGGCGTGGCAACTTTATAAGGACTAACCAACGCTATCCACCCCACCAAATAACCAACTTAACCAACGCATCTAACCTCGACACTGATAAAAAAATATAAAAAACAAATATGAATTAGTAAAAACCAATCAACCCCACCAAATAACCAACTAACCAATGAATTAACACCCTCCAAATAACCACGCTAACCAACCCGCCAAATAACTAAACCAATCCAACCAAAAAGAGTGAAACCAATGCAATAAGATCACGCTATAAGCAAAAAAAAATATAAAAAGTCTTCGGTCGGCATGAGATTTAAACCACGGACCATTCGCTCACGAAGCGATAGCCTCAGCCACGGAGCCACGG
Organism: Sitophilus oryzae; assembly: GCF_002938485.1. Classification (NCBI taxonomy): domain Eukaryota; kingdom Metazoa; phylum Arthropoda; class Insecta; order Coleoptera; family Curculionidae; genus Sitophilus; species Sitophilus oryzae. Next base: position 3,648,977 of record NW_022146928.1, on the reverse strand, counting down.
GTGCTCTTGCAAAATGCTACTTTCCGCCGACATGAACGACGTCGCAATATCTAGTAACGGCATTTTAGTAGGCTACCGTTTAACGGCTGTTTATGTAGATACATCGTTAATTAATCATAACAAAAATTACAAGAATTTATTAATAATAATTATTGAAGGTATTATTGTTATTAAAAGGCATGTACATCGTTTCGTATAATATAATTAATATAATATGGTTTCCCTTTTATTTGTAGCTACCAAACAGCTAACAAAATGCAATCAATATTCTCACCTGAACAGAAGTAAACAAAATACCAAAAGTGAGTATCTGAAGTGGTTATTATTAATATTACTTTAATTAACGTTATTTTAGATAAATAAGAAGTCTTTACACGATGCATTTACCCTTCCATAACCTGAAGAATAATACCTCAAAGATCGAGTCAAAGATACTATTTACAAAATATTACATTTGGCTAAAATACAACAATATGAAGTTAAATTGTGATTTAAAGTTAACGCACATTTACTTTCCTTGTAAATAGAAAATAAATAAATAGTTAATATGTATTAAGAAATGTATTGTTATATTTTATTAACGTGTTATCTTTTTAGGTTACAAATAAAAATAAATCACCCACATTCACCATTTTGTCAAGATATTATTTATTAAAAATGAATATAAGAAAATTAAGTCCACTTTAAAATAAATAACCGTAACAAACCCTAATATAGTTTGAAAGAACATTTGAATCTGCTTCGATTTATTTAAAAAAAAATAAAGGGGGTTGTATTTGAAATAACGAAGTTCTTATATAAAATAAATATTTAAAATAGACCAGCAATTTTTGATACCCCTGTATACATTTAAGGAAGCAATCTAATTTTTTAGTAAAATTTATTTCTCTGGATTAAATGTCAGCACAAGAATTAATTCTGAAAAGTAATATACAAGGTGTTGAAAAACTTTTTTATTATAGCATGCATATTTAAATATCTTTAAATATCTCAAAAACCAAAGCTTTCAAACATATTAAACCCTTATAAAAATTTATGTCTAAAAGTCTAAAAATCAAGTAAAATACCGAGTGTTCTATAAGAAAAAATATAACTTTGGTATGTATCTTAGTTCTGACACACCCTCTACAATTCAAAATAATGTAAATTATGCACATTATCTTCCCACGTATCCCCATAAAATATTTTGTTTCTACATCTATTCATTTTAATATAATCAACCTAGGCGAATGAGGTGCGCCAACCTGTATAATTATTTTGTTTTACCTATATTGGGGACGACTGACCAGCACTGTTCCGCTGTTCAGCTGACTGACTAACATTGCCGTTATTTATGTATAATATACAGGGTTGTTCACCACACACGACACAAAGTATTGTAGCTAAACAATTAGATTTTTACAAATTGTAAGTTTTGGGTTCGTTGAAGGACTATTAGAGCTACAATTTAAAAATATTTTTACAAGATACAGAGTGTCCCAAATAGATAAAAAATATCAAAGTTGTATCTTTTTAAATGGAACACCGTGTATGTTATTACATTTTTAGTTTCTACGATTAAAATAAAGGTAAATTTGATTAAGGTTTGCCGCATTTTAATCTTACCGTTTTTGAAATATTTTCAATTTTGTGAAATTGCAGTATAAATTTTAAGGCTTCATTTCTCCGAGGGTATCACGGTTTTTAATACTAAATATTTACTAAAGTTTATATATTGATCAGTTATTGTGTTGCAATAATAAAAATTATACTACCTTATACAGAGTGCCTAAAAATTATTTTAAATAATTACTAGCTGTAAACGGCAATAACTTGTTTAATTTAAATGGAACACCCTGTATATTGTATGAGTATTGGAATATTGATATTTTAGATTGTTTTTAAAACAACAAATGTACAAAATGTACAGGCTAGTAATATTATCGTTTTTATTAAAACGATAATATTATAGCCCATTTGTATGCAAAAAGGAAACTATTTAAATCTTTAGAAAAAAGTATACCATTAATTAAAAATACCACCAGTATTTCCGCCCAAATACTAATTAATTACATACTTAATTGTGTTCGTTAATAAATTTTACTAAATAAAGGTGGATTTGAATCAGAAATCAATATAATAATAAGTTATGAAAATGAACGTCTCTGTTGTTATAAATAAGCATTCGTCAAGTCAAAAAATGGAATATCATTTTTAAGGTGTTAGTTTTTTTTACCACACTGTCTAATACACATATATAATTTAGTTTTTCAGTATTTGAAGCAATTATTATTAATCAACGCAAACAGTCAATTAATGTAGTTTGAATACTGGAATCATATTAATTGGTCCTCTTTAACAAATATTTAAACAGTTTTTTTTATTTTTAATGAAATTAACGAACTATTTTTTATCAACAATATGTGTATCTGTACTCTTTAAAAATTTGGTACATTTTTAAAAATAATCTAAAATGTCAGTATTCCATGGGTATATTGATAAATGAGTTCTAAATTACAAGAAAATGCATTTTCTACGGAAACTTGAAGAAATAGGTAATAAATGGTATAATACAATTTGATAGACAATTATATTGTGCATCTGATTCTCATAAAATATACAGGGTGTTCCATTTAAATTAAACAAGTCATTGCCATTTAAAACTAATAACTATTTAAAATAAATATTTAGACACTCTGTATAAGGTAGTACAATTTTTATTATTGCGACACAATAACTCGTCAATAAATAGACTTCAGTAAATATTTAGTATTAAAAACTTTGATACCCTCGAAGAAATGAAGCCTTAAAATTTATACTGCAATTTCACAAAATTGAAAATATTTCAAAAACGGTAAGATTAAAATGCGGCAAACCTTAATCAAATTTACCTTTATTTTAATCGTAGAAACTAAAAATGTAATAATATACAGGGTGTTCCATTTAAAAAAATACAACTTTGATATTTTTTATTTATTTGGGACACTCTGTATCTTGTAAAAATATTTTTAAATTGTAGCTCTAATAGTCCTTCAACGAACCCAAAACTTACAATTTGTAAAAATCTAATCGTTTATCTACAATATTCCGTGTCGTATGTGGTCATGTATAATAATATATAACGATTTTCAGCCTTAGTAAATTGCAATGCCTGAAATGATTAAGTTATCTTCACAAATTTGATCACGTCCCAGAGGTGTCTGTTCTAATCTTCGCTTGACTCACAACGGTATAATATGTATGTACATAACAACTGTAATCAACTGTCTAAAAACTGGCTTTGGTAAATTCAGAGACTTTTTTCTTTGCTGGCTCTAATACCCTTATAATACGTTTTTGATCAATAAATACCCTATGATCAAAAAAAAACGGCGTCCAGTTGGCTGGGAAATGACGATCAATGACATTTCCCACATAAATTTACATATAAAATGACAGCGATCTTCATTTCATAGCCATCGTTGACGCCGTTTTTTCTCGATCATATGGTATATTGCACATGTTTTTTATCATTATATCATATTTTAGTACCGATTCAAAGTACGATTTAACGAGACTTTAAAGGTAGATAATAATTAAGCGACTATTGGTGCATTTTTGGGAAAAATAAGTTTTACAAACGTATTTTAACAAGAATTTGTAAATCCAAATTTTCATTAAACTACCAAGCACCAGTTTTAAGATTCACCACAGTTTGTGGCTTCGCCCTCTTTTTTAGATTTTTATCGAGAAATTAAATTAATTTCTCGATAAAAGTCTAAAAAAGAGGGCGAATAATAATAAAAATATTAAAGATGACGACTGCTTTTATAAATAATACCAAGGATAATACGTCAAATGATAATCGTCAAAAATTAAATATTAAAACAAAAAAAATCGAAATAATATAGTTTGGAAATTATGATATAGATGTTTGGTATTACAGTGGGATGCTTTAAGAAGTTATATAATTTAAAGTTGCAATGAATGAGTTGTTTTTAAATGTTGATGGCTCTAATTGGTTTTATTGATTCTGAGTGGTTGTACTTCCTAAGTGACTTTTGTGTGAGTATGCTTTTATTTTAAAGAACACAAGTTTAATTAAATTAAAATAAAAAATAATTCTCCTACATATATAAATTAAAATAAAGATTAAATTTCTTAAAATTAAACTAAATTAAATATTAATTTTCTACAAGAAATAAATTTGAAATATAAATTAAAATTCAACATATACTAATTAAAAAATAAACAGAATTCTTAACTAACATAACTAAAAAATTCTATACTACAAAATTGAATATCAGCATATACAGATTGAAGTAATTTACTCTCAACTTACATTACTAATACAATAAATAAATAAAAAAAAAATATATATATATATATATATATATATATATATATATAAAAAACATATCACTAAAGATAAATTTAAATATTGCTTAAGTATTTTTCTTTGAATTGTGCACTGAGGTATGATTTGATTATTACCTTGTTTTTTCTTTCAATTTATCTAATTATGGTGGATTATACGGCTCCCCTCACCTTACGATTTTAGTCTAGTTGTTTTAAGATACCATATTGTTATCTGTGATTGAACAAATTTTGTGATATATATAATTTTTTGACTTTGTATAAATGAAATTTTTGACTTTTTAACTTGTTTGTGATTGCATTTTAAATTTGACCTCTGTAATTGTATTTTAGCTTTGGGCCTGAAGATGGGAATATTTTAAATTCCCGAAACATGTCGCCCCCCTTGCTTTTTTAAGCATTAATTTTTTTTTAAATTAAACAACTTAAAGATTGTGAGTTATTGTCCTTTTACCCTCCTTCAAAGGTTTGCTTTGATAAGGATAATACGCTCTACAGAAACCGGAAATAGTGCGCCAGGCATATAATAGCTCCTATAATAAAAAAACTTAGGAATTTCGTTTAAGTGCTAAAATATGTATTATAATAGGATGTATTTGAGGAAAATATTTTAACTTCTTCAGGGTGGCTCAAGAAAGTTTGAATGTTGAGTGGATTGGGACGATTTATTTAAGTGGAATACCCTATTTAAGTATTACTTCATTTTCGGCTTCCTTTTTGTAGTCAAACTTAGGCATGTTCGGTCTTCCAGTATACCGGTACCAGGACCGGTACTTTTGAAATATTCCGGTATCGGTATCGTCTTTTACAAGACCGGTATACCGGTACCGGTAGCGGAAGACCGGTTTAAATCGGTCCCGAAAGACCGGTTTCGATGGATACCGGAAGACCGATTTCAATTGGTACAGAAAAATAGATTCATGATGATATGAAAATCAAAAAAAACCTGTATAAAACGATTTCGGTACCTGTTTTTGTGCAAAGCCGATTGTGTTCTCCTCCACTAGGTACCGTGTATAAACCTACCATCCAAATAAATAATTTTTTAGATGAAATCCCTCTAATTCAAGGCACAATATTTTATTTTCTATAAGATATAGTGTTTTAGCACAGTTTAAAGAATATAAAATATATTTTATATTCTTTAAACTATATATATCACCTCATGAATAGCAACTTCGCTTTTTAGTTAACTCGGATATTTTAACATTTCTGAAAAAATATTTTCTAATTGGTAAAACGTAAAAAATCTTTAGATTTGACAAGTCTGTTGAAACTGGTCGTTCATCTGGTCGCAGTTATAAACGCAATACATCCGGCCAGCCCTTAGGGCTCTAACTCACTGACGACCAAGTCGCAACGAGCTGGCCGTCGGCTGGCCGGATGTATTGCGTTTATAGCTGCGGATTTTCTGCACGTGTGCAAAATCTACACTAAAACACTATATCTTATAGAAAATAAAATATTGTGCCTTGAATTTGAGGGATTTCATCTGAAAAATTATTAATTTGGAAGAAAACCGGCAACAAGCGGCAGAAAATAATATTTCCGTGCAGTCTTCTGATCGCAACGACCAACGGACGGCCAGGACGTTAGTGTGCGCTATATCATATGATTTAATGGTTTTAGAGGTAGCTGCGGCCTGGCTGGTGCGACCTGGTCGTCAGTGTGTTTGAGCCCTAAGGCATTGCTAGTCTAGTTTGGTCTAGTCAGTGGCGACAAAAAAAAAATAAAAAACCAAAAAATTGATTTTTTGATTGATACCGGGGCAACATTAAATACTATTAAATTAAGATATTTAGTTCCTAAGATAGGTATACATAAAAAAAAATATTGAAATTAAAGGTATAAGCGGTAGCTTAGTTTCAGCGGGGTACGTATATTTAAATCTTAAGATTTATATAAGGAAATTATATTTATAATGATAAGGTTTATGTTTTTGATTCGCTAGCCTGCCAAACAGATTGATAAAATTTCGTTTATGTCTTGAAGAGTATGATTTTTATATTGAATATTTAAAAGGAAGTATGAAGTGTTTCATATTATTAATGACAAGGTGTTGTGAGTTTAGTATTTAGTTTATTAACATAAAAGTTACATTAAATAATTATTAATACATTTTAGCGCGAGAGCGTTTTTCTTCAAACTTCACATAACCTAACCTAAGCTAACTTCATTAGATTCAATTAGGGATGGACTACAATGTCGATACAACTTAAAGTTATTATTACATACATATGTGACATCTCCTTTCCTTTGAATACATTTTAAAAAAACTTAAACAATTTTAATTCACAAAATAAACAATTTAATAACTAATCTCTAAACCGAGCAGGTTTATTAATAACTCTACCACGTCTGGTTTTAACAACATTGGTACTAGTGGTGGTATTATCATTATCACTAGGAGTACTAGGTAAAGCAAAATTATAAAATGATGTACAATCATCATTTTCAAAACTAGGCGTTAAAGGTAATGTTTCTGAATTATCAAATGCTAAAACAGGAGGCAGATTTGGTGAAGATCTAATGAAACTAGAATTTCTTCTAAGATTACGTCCAAATCTATCTCTAACAATATAAGACCTTGGAGTTTGACACTTACCTGTGATTTCCCCCGCTTCCCAGCATCCTTGTTCCTCTGTCTTAAAAATAATGCTATCTCCAACATTAAACTCAGAACGAGAAACAACAGTTCTATCATATTTTTTATTTGAATTTTTCCTAGCAAAATTATTTGAATCAAAAGATTTTTTATTTTTTAAAAGATTTCCAGATAATGGTAATATAGTACGAACTAAATTTCCAAATACTAATTCTGCTGGTGAAACATTTATTTTTGCTAATGGAGAATTTCGGTATTCTAAAAGTGCCTCAGAAATATCAGAACTTAATCCTGGCCAATAAAAAACTTTCTAGCTCTAGCTTTAGTTTTTTCAATACCAAAATGACCTTTGTGTAATTTATTTAACATTAATGCCCTACTATTTTTATGAATAACTAATCTGTCATTGAAAAATATAAGATTATTTTTAATATAAAGGTCTCCTCTAATTTTATAAAATGCAGAAAGCTCTTGTGAAAAATATTTTTGTTTTTTAGTAGGCCACCCATTTGTACAAAGTTCTTTAATTTTAACTAAATCACTATCTAAATATGTTTCTTTTTGTAAATTTAAAAGTCTTTCTTGAGTTATAGGCAATTCTACTTCAAGTGAGTGTACCATCATATTTATGTCAATTTTTTGATCTTTAGTTTTTAGAAAAGAACATGACAATAAATCCGCAATATATAAATGCTTACCAATGTATTCAATGTCAAAGTTATAATTTAAAAGTTTTAATCTTAAGCGTTGCAAACGAGAACTTACTTTATAAAAATCTTTACTACAAATTGAAATTAATGGAAGATGATCTGTTTTAATTAGAATTTTTCTTCCATAAACAAAATTGTGAAATTTATTTAAAGCAAAACAAATTGCTAAAAGTTCTTTGTCAATTTAAGGATAATTTGTCTCTGTTTTGGTTAAACTTCTAGAACAAAAAGCTACTGGATGCCCTTCTTGTAACAAGACACCACCAATTCTAAACTGACATCGGTTTGAATTTCAATTTTTTTTTTTTTTTCTTGATTCAATTGATTATGTAATTATCAGATTTTTGAACAAAGCAGACACCAGACAATTTTCTTGTATTTTTCCATCTATTTTCCATTTTTAGTAATAACAAGTAATTTCGATCATATATATATTTTTTTATTTGTTCTTTATTTTCTTTTTAATATTAAATTTAAATGTTTTCTAAAAACTCGGCCGTTTTATTTCTATAGTAAAAAATATGAGTGTTTTAAAAGTATATAAATAAGATCCTTATGAACGGGCAGAATATCTCCAACCAATTTTCTTGTATTTTTCCATCTATTTTCCATTTTTAGTAATAACAAGTAATTTCGATCATATATATATTTTTTTATTTGTTCTTTATTTTCTTTTTAATATTAAATTTAAATGTTTTCTAAAAACTCGGCCGTTTTATTTCTATAGTAAAGAAATATGAGTGTTTTAAAAGTATATAAATAAGATCCTTATGAACGGGCAGAATATCTCCAGAGCAGTCCCGAAAAGTCTCGAGAAATGAGCTACATATTTACAGACAGAGGTCGGGCCGCAATTAAGGTAAGTTATAATAGATTTGAGAGACTAACAGCACTAAGACAAAGCATTAAACATACGCTCCAAAGAGTCGGTGTACTTTTTATCCAAGTTTGCCTTCCGCTCAACTTAATTGTTTTTTATAATTATAAAATAGTCACGCTACCCATAGACAAGTGATTAATCCGAAAAGATTTGTCACACTTCCTGTGAAAAAATTTGTCCCATATACTTAACCTCCTGTACCTTAAACTGTACTTTACTTTCATTAAATTTTATACCAAATTTCTTAGCTCTATTTATAACTTGATTAAGAATTTTATCGTGACTTTCTTCATTATCCGCTGATATTATCAAAATATATACCTATATCTAGATCACCAAATATTTTTTCATTAAACCGCTGAAATACTTCAGGGCTTATATTTAAGCCAAATGGCAAACGTTTAAAACAATATTTACCAAACGGAGTTATAGATGTGGTATACTTCATGCTTTCTGTATCTAGAGGTACTTGAGAAAATCCGTTTTTAAGTCTAAGACAGTAAATAGTTTCTTACCTTGTAGTTTTGCTGCTAACTCATCTAAGGCAGGTATCGGATAATGGTCCATGCAAATACTTTGATTTAAATGAACTGGATCTAAACAAATTCTTAAGGAATGATTTGGTTTTTCAACTATTACAATATTATTCACCCATTCGGTTGGTTCATTTACTTCACAAATTATATCATTTTTAACTAGATTATCTAAAGTATATTTTAATAAAGGTTTGACAGTTTCTGGCACCCTACGGCAAGAACTTACAAACGGTTTGACATCAGTTTTTAACAAAATTTTATAAGCAAAAGGCATCTTCCCTGTATCCTTAAAAACCTCAGCATTACTTTTAACAAAAACATTTTTATCATTAAATGTTTCAACCAAACCTACCTTCTGTATTAACTTTAATTTTGTACATGCATTTAACCCAAGAATCGAACAATTGGCATTTTCTACTAACAAGAATTTAATTTTAACATTTTCATTTTTAACTAAACAATCTAATACAACACTACCATGGGTTTTTATTTTATTGTTACCATATGTCACTATTGTGACGTCACTTTTATTAATGTTTTGACCATCAAGCCCTAGCTTATTATAAATTTTTAATGGCGTGCAATTACAACTGGCACCTGAATATAATTTAAACAAAATTTCATTATTATTTATTTTTATTTTTTCTGACCACCATTTATTTAAATTTGTGCCATCGAGAATATTATCTACCATTAATGTATCAATTACAGAATACTCTGTTTCTGACTCAGAATTATCTTTTATCTCATCAACTCTCTTTTTATTATTATTAGAACCCCTATTAAAGTTTTTATTACTCACATTTTGTTTCTTAAATTTACACCCTACAGCGAAATGATTTTGCTTACTACAGTTTACACACACTTTACCATAAACTGGACACATCTTTTTCCCATGTCTCTGTCCACATTTCAAGCACATGTAGGTTTCCTCATTTTCTGTTGTTGTTCCATTACTTTTTTCTTGTCCTCTATTAAAATTCGGTTTCTTTATGGCTCCAGTCTTCTTGAATGTAACTGCATCTATTTCCTTTTCACTCCTAATTTCCTTTACTTGAAATGAACTTGCTTCAGCAGCTCTACAATGCTCTTCAGCTGTTTTTAATGTTAGGTTGCTTTGCCTTAACAATCTCTCTTGCAATGACAAGTCTTTTATGCCACTCACAATTTTATCTCGTATAAGTGAGTCTTCTAATGCCTCAAAGTTAACGGTCGAAGCTAGCATTTTTACATCTGTGATAAAATGGACAAAGGATTCTCCCTCTTGTTGTACACGTGTGAAAAATTTGTATCTGTCATATGTTTCATTCCGTAACACCTTACAGTGGTTTTTAAACGCATCTATCACTTTCTTGTAGTTCTTCACATCGGTATCTGATAACTTAAAAGTTTGGACTTTCTTCTGTGCTTCTTCACCTGCTAGATTCAGTAATATAGCTACCTTTGTTTCATCATCCTTCGCATCCAACCCAGTGGCTTTTAAATAAAAATTTAGACTTCTTAGGAAATTGTCCAAATGAATATGTACAGGGTGGGTCAAATTCGACGCGTTTAAATGGAAACACCCTTTTCTATAGGAGATAGACAAAAACTAATATCGGTGTCTGGAGCTCAATTTTCATCAAAAACATGATGGTGAAAACCGCACAGCAATATCTGTTACTGTTTCGGAGTTACGGGGTGTTTTTCAAAAATGTGCATTTTTAACAAATCGCTGTAACTTTTTTGCTATGCAAAATTTTGTATTTCTATGAAAACATTTTCAAAGCACCTTTTTACGTAGAATTTAATGGTTGAAGTATAATTTTTTTAAAATTAATAATTTAAGAGTTATCAACAAAAAAAATGATATTTTATTTGGGACACCCTATATATTTTTAATTAACTGAAAAGAATTTAAAATTACCTTTCCAAAAATATAGCACACTTGATATTTTGTTATAATCCTCCTTCGAAATACAGAATTTTTAAAAGTTCGCCACTTTTAACTAGTAGGCTTTGGACCCCTTATTGATGATATGCCCTTAATGGAACTGGAAAACATATTTTTCAACAAGACGACGCACCGCCTCTGAACGCTGAAGTTATCAGCAAATTTTTGCAGCCAATTTCAAGAATAATTTAATAGCTAACCAAGATCCCAGCCGTTGCCCATGGAAATCCAAGCGATTATTAAATAATAATCGAATCCTATGGATATATTTGCGGAAAAATAAAGGTTCCTTATTCTTCCGTAAAATCTAGACAAGAATTAGAAATACTTAGCAGTTATGAGAGGGCATTTTTCACCCCTACTGAGTTAATGAATTCCGCGAGAAATGTTCAAAAACGCCTTCTGTTTAGGACAGACGGGGCCTGTCCAAAACAAAAGACGGTTGATATGTCGAACACTTGTAGCAAAATCTCATGTCTTGGTTTGTTATTTATTTTTATTGTTATTAGATATAGTTTAAATGTGTTGATGTTGGTTAAATATATTTTAAATTATTATAAAATTCTGCATCTCTCATAAGAAATATTATTTTCGTTTTAATTCATGCTCACAGCTAGAACTGTTTTGTATTACAGCCGGTGCCGTTCAAAGCCTACTTATTTAAAGCGGGCGAATTTTTATACATCTACTCTATATCTCGAAGAGGAATCGAGCAAAATATTAAGTGAATAATATTTTTGAAAAGGTAATTTTAAAAAAATTTCTTTTCAATAAATTAAAAATATACAGGGTGACCGATATAAAAAATCAAATTTTCTGTTGATAATTCTTATATTATAATTTTAAAAAAAATATACTTAAACCATTAAATTCTACGTAAAAAGGTGCTTTGGAAATGTTTTCATAAAAATACAAAATTTTCCATAGCAAAAAAGTTACAGCGATTTGTTCAAAATGCACATTTTTGAAAAACACCCCGTAACTCCGAAACGGTAACAGATATCGATATGCGGTTTTCACCATCATGTTTTTGACAAAAATTGACCTCCAGACACCGATATTAGATTTTGTCTATCTCCTATAGAGAAGGGTGTTTCCATTTAAAAGCGTCAAATTTGACCCACCCTGTACATTTCTATAAAACACCAGGCTTCTTGGTGGTTTGAAGGTACCCTCCATTGCCATTTTTACTTATTATCTTATTAAACACTTCTTATAAACGAGGAACCACGTTGTTTCTTCTTAACCTTTCCTTTCCTGGCCCTTTTTTTACCTTTTTGTTTTAGTGCTTACAGCTTACAGCACCCACAACACATTAAAATCCTGACACCATGTTTCATATTATTAATGACAAGGTGATGTGAGTTTAGTATTTAGTTTATTAACATAAAAGTTACATTAAATAATTATTAATACATTTTAGCGCGAGAGCGTTCTTCTTCAAACTTCACATAACCTAACCTAAGCTAACTTCATTACATTCAATTAGGGATGGACTACAATGTCGATACAACTTAAAGTTATTAGTACATACATATGTGACATGAAGAACAAAAAAAGGAAGTATGAAAGCAAAAACATTCAAATAATTATACAAGAGAACCTATGCTTACAACTTCAACAGCTAATCCTGCATTTCAAAAAGTTTATCTCGAATTGTTGGACCTTTTCCAACTAATATGGAATTTGTTTATATTTTGACACTTCAATGTGAACGAACTAAATTTGTCGAAGCATATCCTTTTGTCAAATCAAGCTTAATTCAGAACCTCGCAATTAGTGGAATAAATTAGTGGTTTCAATTATACTTTTTAGTTTACGATCATTCACAATGTTAAAAAAAACACAATTAAAATTAATAAAATATCCTAGCAACAGCTTGCGGTAGTCTGTTGTATCCATAGAGAAATCCTAACATTTAGCTTATAAAACAATAAACTTTTGATTTCTAACCAAATTTCTCTTGACGAGTGATAATCAAAGACCAAAATGACATTCCTCGCAAATTTTGAAGTAAAATTAGTGGAAAAGTCAAAAGTTTGTTTTTGACTAATTGAAAATTACTACCACTAATTATGACGTTCTGAATGCTTACATTGAAAATAGCTGACCAAACTTCTACGCTAATTGAAACTACTAATTTATTCCACTAACTGGGAGATTCTGAATGCAGCTTAAGGATGCTGTGTCTGTAGCAAAATGGCGGCGTGTAGCACTTAGCTTCCATACTGGTGCTTTTTTTTTATATTCTCCTTTTGAACTGGTCTTTGGTAAAAAATGTCAAATACCAAATAACCTAATTAAAGACGTTGAACCGATTTATAATTTCAATAGCTATACCCTATCGAATTAAAGTATAGGTTACAAACGGCTTAAAATGACGCTAGAAATAACTTAATATTATCAAAGTACAGAGAAAAGTCAGACAAAAAGTACGTGCTATTCAATATAAAAAGGGCGACTTGCTTTTATTAAAAAAACGGAACAGGTGACAAAATATCAAGTCCGTGCTTCTTGGGTCCATATGAAGTAATAGAAGATGTATCACCAAATGTAACCATCTTTAAGGACAATAAGCAAATTTTAGTTCATAAGAAGCGTACTAATGTATTATAGTTAAGAATCAATCGTAAGTATATTTAGTTATATATATTAAAAAGGCACTACTATTAATTATATTTACTCTATTTCTACTTCTATCCTAATGTTCACCTTCACATGTATTCTTATCTATTTTATTCCTCTTATATTAGTTATTCTTCTTATATTGTTAAAATTTATGGAAAAAAAATATATGGTAAAAGTTTCTATAGGTTATGTATATGTAGGCTGGTTTTTACTTTCTGTAAATTTCTGAAATTTCCATTTCTGAAGAAAGTGTAAATTCCATAAGTTGCCGGGGTGTAATATGATAGTAGACCACCCTATATATAATATTGTAATATGATGGTATAGACCACCCCCTGTATCTAATAAATTGTTGGTTTGTTACATATTTGGCAATAGGAAATATGTTGCAACTATTGCATACCTAGCAGAATCTATGACACAGTCATCGATCAATGCCTGTAATTAACATTATTAATAAAGATACTTTTTTCATAGACTAAGGTGTTTGATTCCTTCTCAACCAAGAGTGTATAAAGTATTACAACAGATTCCCCACGTACTTTTGCCGAACCCTGTATAAAATACCTTAACATGTATGGATTGAACAATTCGGACATCCTTGTTACAGCATACGTTAAATAAATAAAAGATCCATCTGTAGTTTTTCTCATTTTCTCAATAATTTCTTGTTGGTCAGCCACTTCAGCTAATTTATTTTGAGAAAGTCTCAACTTCTTTCGTCTGAAAAAAATGCTCGTATGTAATCTACAATATAACGGGTGTTGCATCGTCGGACGGGACACAGGAAATCCCATGTAAATTTTAATGAGGTCAATTATTCACTTCCCTAATTATTTTAGAGAATAATTCTATTTATTGTTAACTTAACAGCTCTGCTGAATTTCGCCGAGTAAGAAATAAAGACATTATTTATTTAGGTTTATTGAAGAGCACTAAAACCCACATTCAAAAGAATAACTTTCGATATTTTTGATTAAAAAATTTTAAAAGATAACTGTCAAATGAAGTTGTCATTTCAGAAATTTACCTATTTAGTACTTTATTATTATTGAAAACTCATTCCTAGATAGGAAATTTTAAAGATGTATTTATAAATACAAATTAATATGAATTAAAGTAAAATATAGTAATCAATAACAAGGTGAATTATAGTATTATTACAATATTCAATAACTTATTAATTTAGGTACTATTAAATTGTTAGAACTTTAGGATTTAAGAAGATGTTCAAATATTCCTCCATCGACTGCTAGACAATAACCCAGGCGATCATAAAATTCTCTTCTTACATTCGCTAGTTGGTAAACTGAAATTCTAATGCATTCGGCAGAAATAGTTTTTTTAACTCGTCTAGATTTGGGTACTTTTTATCCTTGTATATCCTGTTTTTTAAATGGCCCCAGAGAAAGAAATAATTTGAAGAAATATCAGGAGACCTTGCTGGCCAATTTACTGTATGATTTAGGCCAATAACGTTTCCGTTAAAACTATTGTCTAAATATTCCCGAACAGCCAGGGTACTATATGCCGGGCAGCCATCCATTTGGTACCAAACTTCCTGATTTTCCCTAGCGGCATCATGTAAAGCAGGTAAAATATGATTTTCGAGTAGTTCCAAATAATAATCTGCATTTAAATTTCGCGTAAAAAATAATGGCCCGATAATATTGTGTCCGAATATCCCTGCCCAAACATTTACTTTATGTGGATATTGCGTCATTGTTTCGACAAACCTGTGTTGGTTTTCTTTGTTCCAATATCGATAATTTTGAACATTGAGTTCGTTATTTAAGGTAAACGTGCATTCGTCAGTGATACATATGTTTTTTAAAAATTCCCTATCCGTGTTTGCTCTTTTTATCATATCAAATCAAAACGCCAGTCGCCGTATTTCGTACCCATCTCGTAGCTCATAATACCATTTAATCATCAATACTTTTTCTTCGGTAGTGTAATTCATGGCTAATATTTTCGATGTAGGTATGAGTTTTTAATAATAATAATAAAGTACTAAGTAGATAAATTTCTGAAGTGACAGCTTTATTTGAAAGTTATCTTTGAACTTGACTGGTACTCATAAGTAAATACAGGGCCATAAGAAATGAAAAATATTAAAAAGAAATCGGCGATAACTCATAAACGGGCTAATCAAAAATATCTAGAGTTACTCTTTTGAATATGAGTTTTAGTACTCTTCAATAAACCTAAATAGAATTATTCTCTAAAATAATTAGGGAAGCCAATAATTGATCCCATTAATATTTACATGGGATTTTTTATGTCCCGCTCGACGATGCAACACCCAGTATGTTTTTTTTAATAACAGTCCAAGTATTATAACATACCATGAATTATAGATTATAGTCTGCCCAACGAGAGAATATATGACAATGACAAGTGTTAGCCCTCTCTCTCTCGCTGGACTGAATTGTCCACTAAAATACAGACAATATTTAAATAATAATTATTTTAACCTACATATACAATTTGTAATACCGTATGATCAAATGAGTTCTGAGATTCTGAGGGTGGGCTTTTATGACGTTGTTCAATGATTTTGGATGGCGTCACAAAAAAGGAGTGGGATATAATCGCATCGACAGATTATATTATCCGCAAGTAAAGTTAAAAAAAAGTATCCTGCCATAGCAGTACTTTTGGCATAACTAAAATAGGATTCTTTGAAAAAACAGTCAGAATAACATAAAGGTAGATGCCAGGTGGTGGCGTAGAGGTACAGCTCTCGTCTACCAATCACAAGGTTGTGGGTTCGATTCCTACAGCCGGCATTTCATCAGCCAACTATTTTTAATAAAATCTATAGGGAGCTACTACTACTATACTATAACAAAAAGGTCATTATGAAAAATAAAATTCTTACTTAGATGATTCTGGTCCGCTATCTCGAAAAGTAACTGCAGTAGCAACACTCAATGTCTCACTCCCTGAAAATAGAGTTCTAAATATATTTTCATAAATGTATATACCGGGTGCGTCTCAAAAGTGGCTCACTCCAATAACTTTTTTTTATTTTTTCAGATAAAACAGCGAGATTTGGTATGTTAGTATATGACATAAATTAGGAATTAATTGAATGACATATTCAATAATTATCAAAGCACAATGTACCTTACAGCCTTTGAAAGAGAAGGAGGGTAAAAGGACCATAACTCACAATCTTTAAGTTGTTTAATTTAAATTTTAATGCTTAAAAAAGCAAGGGGGCGACATGTTTCGGGAATTTAAAATATTCCCATCATTCCCCCAGTTTCTATATTATTATTTCTCTTCTTTTAATCTTCAGGCCCAAAACTAAAAACAATTACAGAGGTCAAATTTATAAAATACAATCACAAGTTAAAAAGTCAAAAAAATTGTCTGTCTGTCTGTCTGTCTGTCTGTCTGTCTGTCTGTCTGTCTGTCTGTCTGTCTCTCTGTCTGTCTGTCTGTCTGTCTGTCTGTCTGTCTGTCTGTCTGTCTGTCTGTCTGTCTGTCTGTCTGTCTGTCTGTCTGTCAGTCTGTCTGTCTGTCTGTCT
>NW_022146928.1:3596684-3631803 GCF_002938485.1 Sitophilus oryzae | reverse complement strand
ATATCGGAATATTTCTCAAAAAGCGAAAATGACGGATTTGATATCTCCGCATGTAAATGCACGGTCTTTTTAAAATCGGGAAGCTCGTTTTGCAAGTCAGGCAAAAGTGGCCAAGTAGATTCATCACGTTTTAAGAAAGTGGGACCGTTCTAATAGAGATCAAGTACCGCTAAATCTTTGGGCATAACTCCGCGAGATACTGTATCAGCAGGATTTTCAGAAGTTGGTACGTGTCGCCAATTCCGCGCCTCTGTGAGTTCTCGAATTCTTGCAACGCGATTGGCTACAAATGTTTGCAAAAGATGGGGTTCGGTTTTGAGCCAACCTAAAACTACTGTGGAGTCTGGCCAATAAACTACATGCTCTATGCAAGAATTCAATGAAGTTTTAACTTTCTCAACAAGTTGCACCAACAAAAGTTCAGCAATCAGTTCCAAATGAGGCACTGTTTGTATTTTAAGGGGGGCAACCTTTGACTTCGCGCAAACCTACTCGATTTCGATGACTTCATCGCTATTTTTACCTCTTGCATAAACACATGCCCCCATGGCACACATTGATGCATCTGCGAAACCGTGAATCTCGATAGCATTTGAATCTGAACACGTGACCTGTCGCTTGATTATTAAACTATTTAATGATCTCAACTCATTATGAAATTGTAGCCATTTGCTGTGCAAATAATTTGGAAGACTTTCGTCCCACGACAACTTTTCGGACCACAGTTCCTGCAGGATTAGCTTTGCTATGATAATTGAAGGACTCAAGAGACTCATAGGGTCAAAAATCTGGGAGGTTTCTGACAAAATTGAACGTTTAGTGACATTTTTACTTGTAGAATCATTGATACTGTAAGCTAAGCTGTCGGTTTGAGCATTCCAAATTAAACTTAACGTTTTTGAATTTTTCGCGCGCGCCGAAATCAATAATATCTGATTTTTTGTTGGATTGAATGTGCGCCAAAACTTCCGGAGAATTAGAGATCCATTTTCTTAACTTGAAACAACCCTTTTTCAAATATCGTGTTACCTCATTGGCTATAAAAATAACGTCATCTATGGAATCACCTCCGCTAAGCAAATCATCGACATAAAAATGATTTTTGATAACGTCAGAAATTACTGGAGATTCATCACAACAATCCAAACCAATTTTGTGTAGACATCTTATGGCCAAAAATGCAGCTGCTGACATTCCGTATGTGATAGTTGCTAATTCAAAAATTTCAATTGGACTATCAGGGTTTTCGCGCCATAAAATACGCTGCAGACTTCGCTGATCAGGATTTACTAAGCACACGCGGTACATTTTTCCCACGTCTGCCGCTATAACGAAGTTATATTTTCTGAATCGAATAAGAGCAGAAAATAAATCGGGCTGAAAGTTGCTCCCACTCTCTGTATGTCATTCAAAGAATAGCCAGAACTAGTGATGCATGA
Source organism: Sitophilus oryzae (assembly GCF_002938485.1). NCBI lineage: Eukaryota > Metazoa > Arthropoda > Insecta > Coleoptera > Curculionidae > Sitophilus > Sitophilus oryzae. Next base: position 3,630,364 of record NW_022146928.1, on the reverse strand, counting down.
AGCGTCAAAGACTACGCGTAGCTTGGTGGTAAGCTATGATACCACCATGATGAGGTAGAAAATATGACTTTCTCGAATCTTCATTACCGACCTTTGACATGTGCCCCAGCGCGAGATATTCGTTTATAAATTTGACATAATCTTTTTTAAACTCCGGGTTACGTTTAAATTTACGCTCTAAAGATAAAAGTCGCTTTTTCGCGTTGTAATACGAATCTCCAAGAACCTCAGGATTCTCCTTCAAAGGAATGGTCACAATAAATTGACCGGAGTCGGTTCGACAAACCGTTTCTACAAAATGTGATTCACAAATGTTTTCTTCTTGGGACAATGGCCTTGAAGTAGAAACTTCCTCGATCTCCTAAAATCGAAAGAGTTGTTTGTCAATATTAAAATTAGTTAAAAAATTACACTGGACAATCTTTGGTAACTTCAAACTAACAGAACCAGAGATGATCCACCCTAACTTAGTTTTCTGCAGAATAGCGCCGCGGTTTGCTTGTTTTACTTGCCCTACACATATGAGATGCCAAAAATGATCAGCGCCAGCGCCTAAAAGAATATCTATTTTCTCTGCCTTACAAAAGTCTGGATCTGCCAGTTGTAAATGGCCAGGAATTTGCAAAGGATTGTAATCATCAGGAAAGTTGGGTAATGTACCAGCAATCTGAGGCACTACTAGACATGAAACTTCGGTACTAAAATTGTTGTGACATGAATGAATAACCAAAGTAGTTTAGTGTTTAACTGCTGACTCGGCTTGATTTAAACCACAAACCTTTATATCAATATGAGATAAATCTAGATTTAATCTTTTTGCGAAACTGGTAGTAATAAAGCTATTTTGACTCCCTGAATCTAGTAAAGCTCGTGCTATATGCATTCTGTTATTATTATCAAATATACGAACGGTAACTCTTGATAACAAAACCTGATTATTAAAAATTGAATTTTGTGCGGAACAAACTATACTTTCCGAATTTGATTTCTCTTTTTCTTGACTGTCTTTGGTAGTGTCAGAAAAATGCAAAAGGCTGTTGTGACGACCTTTACACATTTTACAGGAGCTAGAACGACATTGTTTTACTAAATGTCCCGGTCACAAACAATTAATGCACAGCCTTTTCCTTTTTACGCGATTAAGACGATCGTTGACGCTTAATTTTAGAAAATCCGCACAGTCCTGAATGTGATATTCTAAATTTCAAACAGGACAAGATACATCCATATTCAAATAAGATCTTGTTCTATTTGATTCTACCTTATTTTTAGAAAATTTCCTAGTGTCTTTATTCAACGATTCTAGAAAATCGGCGCGATCCCTTAGAAAATCTTGCATGTTCTCGAGAGTGGGTTTGTCATAGGATGACTTTTTTTGTTCCCATTCCCGAAGAGAAACGGGATCCAATTTTGTAGATATTAAGTGAATAATCAAGGTGTCCCAATTTTCCGTGGGTTCTTTTAGGATTTTAAGAGCTCTAAAATGTTTTTTTACATTGTCTATAATTTTTCTAAGTGCAAATGACGACTCTTCGTTTATCTTGTCTAAGTTGAATAATGCTTTAACATGGTTTTGGGTCAAAATGCGATTATTGTTATACCTTTTGCAAATTAAATACCAGGCTGCCGTATAGTTGTCACTCTAGACTTGCAAGAATTTCTAAGGCACCGCGAGATAAACTTAACGCAAATAGTGAAACCTTTGTATGTCACTGATTGTCTGATTTTGGCGAATTAAAGAATCGAATGAATCCCTAAACTCCTACTAATTATCGTAATTGCCATCGAATTTAGGCAATTCAATTACTAGTAACCTTATGTAGCGTTTTTTTAGAACTACCACTTCGAACGGTGGCTTTTCATCGGAGAGCAGTCGTGGGTAAGGTATTTCACTAGAGAGAAAACTAATCGATAACAATAAACAAAAAAATACAGATATTGGGTGCCAGGCATGTACAGAGAAAGAAAATACAGTTGTAACGTTTTTAGTTCGTTACATGTCTTTTTTATATATAATATATGATGTCTGGCCTATCATCACCGGATTCCCTCTCGTTCAGGCCGGATAGTTTATTTGTCGCGTAATTTTTACGTTCCCTGGTCGCCAACCCTGGTATCGTTCGACACAACCCTGTTACTATTCTGTGGAGGCGCGCGCTGTCAACATCGCTTCTGTCAACTCTCTCCGTGCTTAACCTCACTCTGTTTTGACGCTCTGTGTTGTATCCCAGCTTTTAGAAATGGTGATTATTTAAGTCTTGCTGTATAATTTGAATCAGCTGCTATTTCGAGGCTACAGGTAAAGATGAGTTATTACCTTTTATAGATTCGATATTATTATTGAATATTGTTACGGATTCCGTGGGTCCACTATTTAAACTCACGATAAAATACTTAACGAATTTATTTGTTTCACTCTGTACACACAACTTATACTATTTACAACACAACTTATGCAACTAGTATTACTCTAACGGTATTTCGCGGTATTATTCAAACTTCAGATTATCTTCAGACTTCAAACTTCAAACTTTAAACTTTAAACTTAAACTTGTCCAACTGTCAAAGCGCGGGCCTTATATACCCCCTGGCGGTTGTTTCTAGATTTTTCTAAAGAATTCTATAATTTTCTTTACTTTCTGGCGAATGCGCCAGGTTCCTCAATGCACGGTGCGATTTTTAGCAGTATGCAGTTATGCAACCAGTAATACACCTTGACATTGCCCCCTTCTCAAATTTGATCGTCCCGATCAAGGTTTCCTGTCTGGTATCTCTTCAATCGATCCAGATGAACTACTTTCATCTTACTTCTAGGGCTGCGTTGAATCCGGTACACAACATCATTTATCCTCTTGATGACTGTATAAGGACCTTCCCATGCTGGAGTTAACTTTGGGGACCTCCCTTTCTTGCGCTGTGGGTTATATAACCATACCATATCGTCCTGTTGAAATCCCGTAGAATTAGCTCTGAGGTCGTAACGAGCTTTCATCCGGTCACTGGCTAGCGTAATCTTACTTCTCACGGCCTTATGAATTCCCAATAACCTTTCCTTCAGTTCATCCGCGTAGTCCTCTACGTTCGTGGTGCTGTCGTCTGGTGATCCGAACACCAAGTCACAAGGCAACCGTAATTCTCGACCAAATAAAATCTTCGATGGTGAAAGTCCGGTGGTGTTGTGAACTGCACTTCTATATGCCATTAGGAATAGTGGTATATGCTGATCCCAATCTCTTTGATGTTCATCCACCATTTTCGAGAGATGTTCTTCAATGGTCTTATTGAATCTCTCGACCATCCCATCAGACTGCGGATGTAAAGCTGTTGTCCTAGTCTTGTGAATACAAAGCAGATCACACATCTTCTGGAACAGTCTTGACTCGAAGTTCCTTCCTTGGTCAGTGTGAAGCTCTAAAGGAATTCCAAATCTACTGAACACATTATTGACTAATACTTCAGCTAGAGTCGATGCTTTTTGGTTTGGAATGGCAAAAACTTCTTGCCATTTACTGAAATAATCCATCGCCACTAAAACGTACTTGTTGCCCTTGTGCGTTTCAGGGAATGGGCCTGCAATGTCAACAGGGATTCTTTCGAATGGCAGTCCAAAGTTATTTTTTTCAGTCCTTGGCTGGCTGCACAAATTTTACATTGTCGACACCATTTCTTGACATCTTCGCAATAATCCACCCAGTAAAAGCGATCTCTCAGCTTGCTCAAGGTCTTGTTTACTCCAAGATGGGCTCCAGTTTTACCACCGTGAATTTCTTCCAATACCTGGGTAACTTTCTTCCTTGGTACCAGTAACTGAGTTGTTACTGTCCTGCCATCCGCACTTTCCCACGTGCGCTTTAACAATCCATTCTCCGAGAGCTTTGAAAACGAGCCCTCTGTCCGCAATATCCTGCCACGGTGGTCTCTCGCCGTTACCTTCCTTGAGCCGTAGTATTGCCCCGATGTCTGGATCTTCCATTTGATCTTTCCTCAATTGTGTCGTCGTCCACTGTTCATCGGTTCCAAGTTTAAAACTCCTTATCATGACAGTGCCTTCACGTTGTTCCGTTTTACAGCAGTGCTTACAATCGGTTTGACAGGGTCTTCTGGATAAACCGTCTGCGTTACCATGCATTTTTCCAGCACGATGTTGGATGGTAAAGTGATACTGTTGGAGCTTCTCGAGCCATCGTGCTATTTGACCTTCAGGTTGTTTCATCTCCATAAGCCACTTGAGAGCCGCATGATCTGTCCTAATTAAAAATTCTTGGCCGTACAGATATTTATGAAAATGATCAACTGCCTTCACAATTGCTAGCAGCTCCTTCCGGGTAACGCAGTAATTCCTTTCTGGTTTGGATAGAACTCGACTGTAATATTCTATCACTCGTTCTTCGCCATCTTGCACTTGTGATAGCACTGCACCTATGCCGATATTGCTGGCGTCGGTATCCAGGATATACCTCCCTTGTTGTTGCGGGTAGGCTAGAATAGGACTTGAACATAAAGCCGCCTTAAGTCTTCCAAAGGCTACATCACAATCGGTGTTCCATTCGTAGCCGACTTCATCACCTGTAAGTCTATGTAAGGGTGCAGCTATATTGGCAAATCCCTTGACAAATCTTCTGTAATAGGTGCATAAACCCAGAAAACTTCTAAGTTCATGTTTGTCGCGAGGTTTAGGCCAATCCTTGATTGCAGCGATTTTCTTCTGATTGGTGTAAATTCCGTCTGCCGAAACTACATGACCCAAGAATTCCACTTGTCGCTGGAATAAGCTACACTTCTTCGGGTTCAAGTACAGGTGAGCATTCCTTATGCGGCCGAAGACTTCTTCTAAATTTCGCAAATGCTCCTCAAAAGTTCTTCCCATAACCAATACATCGTCGAGGTAAACCAAGCACGTTTTCCAAGTTAATCCTCTTAACACCACCTCCATGAGACGTTCGAAAGTGGCTGGAGCATTGCATAATCCAAACGGCATGACCTTGAATTGATATAGTCCGTTTCCTGTAGAAAAAGCCGTTTTTTCTTTGTCTTCCTCGTCTAGACCAACTTGCCAGTATCCACTCTTTAAGTCGAGAGTGGAGAACCAGCACGAACCTGCCAGTGTGGTTAACGTGTCGTCTATACGTGGCAGTGGGTAGCTGTCCTTCTTAGTGACGTCATTGAGCTTCCGATAGTCCACGCAGAATCGTGTACTACCATCTTTCTTCGTCACCAAAACAACAGGAGATGACCATGGACTTGATGATTCTTCGATTACTCCATCTTCTAACATCTTATCTACTATTGTCTCCATTTCTTGTTGTTTGGAAAGGGGCACCCTTCTAGGACGTTGTCGAATCGGCTGAGCATGACCAGTATTAATCCGGTGCTTCACAAAATCCGTTCTTCCACTGTTGTTCTTCTCAAAAATACTGCCATGCTTTAGCAGGAACTGCTTGGCCTTCTGTTTCTCCTCAGGTGTTAGTGATCCCATGGCTGTTCTAGATGTTTTAGTGTTTCTTTGGATGCCATTTGTGTAACAGCTGACGACACTTCATCACATCGGGTGACACTTCTTACAGGTTCGCAGATGGCTATCTTGTCACCTTTTTGAATCTTGACACAATTCGGGAAAACATTCGCAATTCTGATCGGTATATTCTTGTCGGTGTTCACCAATGACTTTCCTACTAAGTACCTATCTTGTTTCTTGTCGCCACTTTTTACCAGTCCAACACAGCACCCAGCGATTTTCTCCACTTTACCGAATACGATCTTCTCGGTATTACCAGGTATCACCACAGTTTCCGCTGATCTTACATCCATTCTGCCTGGTTCCTCGTCTGGAGATAACATGAACTCTTCATTTCCAATATTTAAGATATTTCTCTGGTGATCGAACGAAAATCCATGTTGACGAATCACATCCATGCCCAAGATGAAGTCATCTTCAATATCTGCCACTAAAACGCTATGCTGGAACTTCAAATTTCCTAACTTCAGTTCGACGATAGCCTCTCCGTACAACGGCCATTTCCCCCGTAACTGTACGTAAACACACTCTTCTTCTCAGAGGCACCAGCTTCAATCCTTGCACTGAGTTAGCCCGCACCAACGAAACCATAGCGCCAGTGTCCACTGTCATTCGGATTCCCTTTCCATTGACTTTCCCGTCGATCACCAAACTGTCAGCGGTTCTTCCTAGATTTCTAATGGAAAAAATCCTTGGGGCTCTGTTCTCCCCAGTCAATACTCGCCCCTTAGTATTGACTGATTTTAGTTTTCCTGGTGCCTACGTTCTCTGGATGGTGAACGGGATCGCATTTGAACGCGGCAATACCGTTTAATGTGGCCATTCCTGCCACCTCTAAAGCACCTTATGTCCTGGAATCTTCTCTGGTTTTCTGTCTGGGTGTTGCTGACTCCCTTGTTTATTAGTAGCTCACATAGTTTGTCGACTTTCTTACACATCTCCTCCAAACCTCTGTGAGTGTTTTCGGGCTGTTCCTCGACCGCTACCGATCTTATCTTCGGTCTAGGGATGGCGCTAAAAGCAGCTTCGATTTCCAGCGCCCTGGCCAGTGCTTCGCTGCTGGTAGAAAATCGGGATATTTGCAGCGCCCTCTGTAATTCGTTGTCCCTCAGTCCACTGATAAAGCACTGAGCAGCGAGTTCCTCCCTAAATCCTTCCGGTACTTCAGGATATGCTAGGTGTACCAGCCGACGTAAGTCTGCTTCAAATTCCTGCAGTCTCTCTCCGGACCTCTGCAGGCGTGTCTTGATCTGGGCCTGGTAAAGTTGGCGCCGATGTTGGTCGCCATATCTTCTGTCCAGTGCAGTGACCAAATTTTGGTATTCCTGCAGGAATCGTTTGCTGCAGGAATCGTTTGCAACAGTTCCAGGGCAGGGCCACGCAGCGCGATGACAAGTGCCGCTGCTTTCTCCTGGTTAGTCCATCCGTTGGCAGCGGCGGCTGCTTCAAACTGACGGTGGTACATTGTCCATGTCGTTTGTCCATCGTAGGTCGGGGCCTTAAGGTTCGCTGTTCCTTGAACGCCAGGTGTCTTTACTTGTACCTTGGTCTTCTGTAGGTCCATCTCCAATCTTTCTATCTTCTGCTGAAGGCGTTCCTCAAGATCTTCTACGGTTTCTTGAAGGTGTATTTCTTGTCTTTTTTCCAGATCTTCGAAGTTCTTTTTAAGACGATTTTGATCTTCTTGTCTTTCTCTATGACGTCGCTCCTCCAAACGAATTTCTAAATTACCTAATATTTTCTCAAGTCGGTCCTGTTCTTCTTGTTTGTCTTGTTGTCGTTGAATTTTCAAATCTTGGAAAATTTTTTCAAGCTGGTCCTGTTCTTCTTGTTTTTCTTGTTGTCGTTGTAATTTTTCCTCTTCTTTATCTTTACGTAGTCCTTCTTGTTCTTCAGCTTTCTCTCTTCTCATATTCTCCATAAAATCGCCCAATAGTTTGCTTACTTCCTCCATTTTCTTCGCTTGCTGTCTCGTACCAACCATAAAAATTCCCAAATTTGGTGTAAAAATCTTTCAATCCACTTAATTTCTTCTTAAAATCCTCTTGAATCGCACTTCCGACACCAATTGTTACGGATTCCGTGGGTCCACTATTTAAACTCACGGTAAAATACTTAACGAATTTATTTGTTTCACTCTGTACACACAACTTATACTATTTACAACACAACTTATGCAACTAGTATTACTCTAACTGTATTTCGCGGTATTATTCAAACTTCAGATTATCTTCAGACTTCAAACTTCAAACTTTAAACTTAAACTTGTCCAACTGTCAAAGCGCGGGCCTTATGTACCCCCTGGCGGTTGTTTCTAGATTTTTCTAAAGAATTCTATAATTTTCTTTACTTTCTGGCGAATGCGCCAGATTCCTCAATGCACGGTGCGATTTTTAGCAGTATGCAGTTATGCAACCAGTAATACACCTTGACAATATTTTTAGGGTAGAGTTACGGATGTCCCAACTTGTATTTGTGTTTTGCTGGCACGTTGGCGTCCCTTTTCTTTTGTCCTCCAGAATGTCACATGGAAGAAAGGACATGTTGTTTATTATTTATTGAGCCCTCGGAAGTATTTCGAGGTAGGTTTATTTTGTTTATTAGACCTTGTTTGGTTTTAAACAAGAGTTTCATATTTTTAGGGTCCAAGGTACGGACTATTTCCAAGCTACGGACTATTTCCAAGGTACGGACTATTTCCAAGGTACGGACTATTTCCAAGGTACGGACTGTGTCCAAGGTACGGACTATTTCCAAGATACGGACTGTGTCCAAGGTACGGACTGTGTCCAAGGTACGGGCAGTGCCTTATGTACAGATGTCCTGTGGACGAGTGTCCCCAGTAAGAACGATTTTTTCTTACATCTAAGTGCCACAGCGTGGATGTAGCTTGAGTCCCATGCTGCTTCACTCCCATTTCTAAGCCTAGTCAGTAGCTGCGGCTGTAAGGATTCATGGTGTCCTCAATCTGGCCCCTTTTGTTGTTTTGACCAACAGGATCGCCGACAGACAGTACAGAGATGCTAGACCACCTCACGCTGCTACTGTTTGAAGCAGGTTACATAAAAGAACAGCTAAGTGTATATTTAAGTTCTAGTTTTACATTTAACATCTAAAACATTTTCAGTCTTAAACAATAACGTACATCTTAAGTAATATCGTACAGACTATGTTCAGTGGTTAGATTGTAAGAACATTCATGTCGATATAATCTTTAAAATATAATTTAGATCTTAAGTTTCATTGCATTACGTCTTGTAATGGTATTACTTTTATAGATATTATTGCACTATTTTAATAAATGGATAATCAAACATAGATTCTAGAATCTACAGGTTGTAACATCTTCGATTTAGCATCATATGGAATATATCAAATTAATTAAAGTAATGCTACATTTCATATTTTCTCTTAAACTTTACATGTCCTGTATTTTATCGTAGTTGTTTTCATTGATATTTAGTACGACTCTTACCACCACTTTCTTTGACATATAACCACTATATATTTACTAGAACTCTACAATGTCATGTATCAGCAAAGAACGTCATGAATAAATATAGTCATTAGTTTTAAGTATTATACAACTGTGTTTTCTTTCTCTGTACATGCCTGGCGCCCAATATCTATATATCTTTTGTTAATTATTACTGATTAATTTTCTCTCTAGTGAAATACCTTATCCACGACTGCTCTCCGATGAAAAGCTGCCGTTCGCAGTGGTAGTGGTTTAAAAAACGCTACACAGTTGTATATTACTTAAAACTGTATATATAACTTATGTAGTGGTTATATGTCAAAGAAAGTGTTGGTAAGAGTTGTACTAAATATCTATGAAAACAACTATGATAAAATACAAGACATGTAAAGTTTAAGAGAATATATGGAATGTAGCATTACTTTAATTAATTTGATATATTTTATAAGATGTTAGTGCAATAATAATATCTATAAAAAAGTAATCCTATTACAAAACAAAATGCAATGAAACCTAAGATCTAAATTATATTTTAACTACTAAATCGACATGAATGTTCTTAACAATCTAACCACTCAACATAGTCTATACGATATTATTTAAGATGTACGTTATTGTTTAAGACTGTAAATGTTTTGAATGTTAAATGCAAAACTATAACTTAAATCTACACTTAGCGTTCTTTATGTAATCTTGCTTCAAACAGTAGCAGCGTGAGGTGGTCTCGCATCTCTGTACTCAGCCATCCAACACAACCAAAGGGGCCAGAATGAGGACACCGTGACTTGATACAGCCGTAACTAACTAGCTTATAGCTGGGAACGAAGCAGCATGGAACTCAAGCTACATCCACGCTGTGGCACTTATATATAAAAAAAATCGTTCTTACTGGGGACACTCGTCCACAGGACATCCGTACATAAGATAATGTCCGTACATAAGACACTACCCGTACCTTGGACACAGTCCGTACCTTGGACACAGTCCGTATCTTGGACACAGTCCGTATCTTGGACCCTAAAAATATGAAACTCTTGTTTAAAACCAAACAAGGTCTAATAAACAAAATAAACCTACCTCGAACTACTTCCGAGGGCTCAATAAATAATAAACAACATGTCCTTTCTTCCATGTGACATTCTGGAGGACAAAAGAAAAGGGACGCCAACGTGCCAGCAAAACACAAATACAAGTTGGGACATCCGTAACTCTACCCTAAAAATATTTAATAATAATATCGAATCTATAAAAGGTAATAACTCATCTTTACCTGTAGCCTCGAAATAGCAGCTGATTCAGATTATACAGCAAGATTTAAATAATCACCATTTCTAAAAGCTGGGATACAACAGAGCGTCAAAACAAAGTGAGGTTAAGCACGGAGAGAGTTGACAGAAGCGATGTTGACAGCGCCTCCTCAGAGCGATAACAGGGTTGTGCCGAACGATAACAGGGTTGGCGACTAGGGAAGGTAAAAATTACGCGTCAAATAAACTATCCGGCCTGAACGAGGGGGAATCTGGTGATGATAGGCCAGACATCATATATTATATATAAAAAAGACATGTAACGAACTAAAAACGTTAAATTACTAGTCAAACCCGCGCCGGTGCCAGATCTTACGGAATGCACACTACCTCCCGCTTCGCTCGAATAACTAGGATCGGTGACGCCGACGGCGGATTTGTTGTGACACGTTTTTGCTTTTCCCAGAAGCTAAATTAGCTCCGGGATTTGTAGGACCATTCTTAGTAAAACGGAAAATAGGATCCTGGACATATGAGCTACAGGATGAGCTAGGTAATTCTAAAGGTATCTGGCATGTTCAAGAACTTAAACCGTTTTATGATCCGTCGTTTGCAATCGATGAATGTAGCTAACATCTAAACCAATTTTTGCTTTTTATGTAATGTAATTATGATGGTATATTTTTTATGTATTAATTCTTTCTTCACATTTATCTCGCTTAGATTTTTCTGATTAATTATTGATTTATATATTATTATAATTAATTTCTTTTCCTCTTCTTTCTGCATTTTCTTAGATAGCTATATAAGTATTTGATTGTGTAAGTATTTGTGAATATTTCTTGGGAACCAAATTTGATCTATCTGTATTATGATTTTTATATTTTTGTATAATGATTTAATCTAAATTATGATTTAACTGAACCGTTGTTCATGAATCAATTTCTAACTTTTTCTCATTATTAATTTTATGGGTTTCTGTAGTAATTTATTTTTTGATTTGACGGTGTGCCTTCTACCGAATTTTGCTTTTGTTATCTTTGCGTAAACTAAGTGTTTTTTATTGGCCTTTTCTTTGGCTATTTATGATTTGGATTTTATTAGCATTTTCTTAATTTTCAATTCAAACTTACGTCAAGTAATATATTATTCACTTGTTATTTATATTATTGGTATTAATGGTGTTTACATTCAGAAACAGGACGAGTATTCTACTATTTTTTGACTATGTCTTAATTATCGTCGTTTCGCTTTTTAATCGTAGCTTCTCTCCTCTGTTAGGAGAGGGGCTTGTAACAGTCCAAATTTAGCTTTAACTAGGTTTAAAAATATATACCAATTTTTTCTTACAAGTTAGATCAAACTCTTATTTATGTGATAAATAAATTTATTGCATTTAATTTTTATAAACAAATATTCATTACAGCTATATTTCATTATCTTTCTTACTCTCCTTTGCTTAATTTATTTTGCTTTCCATGCCATATATCAATCAGTAATCAATCGGTAATGATCTAAAATATAATTAAAATTTATTATCTTATGCTAATATAAGCAAATTCACCAAAATATTACCTTTAATTTCTGGACTTGTTTATATTTCTGAATGTTGGCCTATTTGCCGTAATTTCTAGTAGTTCTGCGGTACTGCTTGCCCTTGTATTATCTTAGAAGATTTATTAACAAGTGTGGATTGTCTCTAAAATATTATTTGATCCTATATTTCATTATAGAGCTCAAAGTGAAGTTATTTACCTGCATATTTTTTGAAATTTATCATTTGTTTATTTTCTGCAAATTGTAGGGTTAACAATTATTATTAATAATGTCATTTATATTTGAATTGCTCAGATCAGTTGAGATGAGTGAATTCGGCGCATACACGCTGTTGTCAGGTTGAGCAGTACTTCCTTTAAATTCTGATGTTTGTATTTTCTGATAATTATTGATTGCATAATCGACATCCTTTCCGTAATATTGTGTATGCATCGTCACCGGCATAAGGTTTGGTATGTTTGTGTTTGAATGGTTATTGGAATTTACTTTTAATTCTAAGTAATGTTTATTTTGGCAATGTTTCTAAATTCCCAGAATATTAAATATTAGTGTGATTTGTACTATTCAAATTATTTCTTAACAGGGAAAGCCTTTTGATTTATTTCTTTGTCATCGTCGATTTTCTTGGGAAGAGGAACTTAAAACCACCACCTGTTCCAGTAATTTCTGCTTTCTGAATCCAGCAATTTGAACATCCATCTATTAGAAAAAAAAAACTAGATTTTTTGTGAAGCCCAGCAAGGTAACTTTTTATGATATTTTTTATATTTCTACAGTTGAAACGTGTTTTGATTATTTAATTAATTATAGCTGTGTTTCTTTTGTTTCAATCTATCCCTTCTAGGTAACTTTCTTTTTATTTCGTAAACCTAATACCGCTCTCGGTTTTAGGGCTTTTTGGACCAGGCTTTTTAAGACCAGGATTTTTCCACCAGGCTTTGAGACCAGAACTTTTTTTTGGACCAGGATTTTTCTTTATACGAGGATTTTCTCTACGAAGCATTTTTTCTGGCTTGCTTTTTCTGACAGACTTTTTCCAGTACGTCTCTCTGGAAGTGGTATCCTTCTGAAGCACTGAGCTTGGCAACTACGTCGCTGGATCAGGTTTGAAGCAGAAACAAGTAAACGTTTACTGAAATTTTATCTTCCCTTATTATTTGTTTTCCCTTTTCTTACTTACCTTTTTTTTATCTTATATTGATTCAAGGTTCCAGTTCAATGTCGTGTGGTGCCACTTTACAGCAACCAAATTCAGTTCCCATAGAATCAAACTTTCGCTCAATTAAATTATTCAGTTCAGATTTTTCAAGTTCAGATAAACTCTTCACACTCTGTACGCTGCATATGTCTACAAAACTGGATTCTGATTGGTCTGTGAAATGCCAGACATCCTGACGCATGTCAGGGACAATTTCCATAGCTCGCCAAAAGTCAATACCTAATATAATCTGGTGAGACAGTTCTGGTAGTACAATAATATCTAAAATGTTTGTCTTACTTTTCAGTGTTATAGGAGTCTGAATAAAACCAATGCTGCTACAATGTTGGCCATTTGCTACAGGTACAGGTGACTGACTCTTTTGCAACTTCAAACCCTAGGCTTAAAAGTAACTCATAACCTGGTAATCCAACTAAAGTTCGGGATGCTCCAGAATCTAATAAAGCTAATATTGAACAACCTAAAATTTCAATTTTTAAATATGGACGTTGATCTCCCCTGTGCGTGTGATATTATGTAATCTAAAATAATTTTGTTTGGAAAATCCACATCGTTGGTCGTTACAGACTTAACTTGGGAAGCGGTCACGACCTATTGACGTTCCCTTAAATCGTTTCCCGAGCTAGAGCATTTAGGGCAGCTGCGGATGGTAACATCTGGAGTTCCACAACGAAAACAATGGGTCTTCCTTGGACTTGTGCAATTTCTGTTTACATGTCCAGGTTTACGACAGTTCCAGCAAACTATATTCATGGGAGTTGAACAGAGTTCAGCTACATCATTGGATAAATCACTAACATTCGAGGTTTGAGCAGCGACATCTAGAGAAACATATGCAAAATCTGGTTCAACGAATTGTTGGCGTTTCCTGGAAGGCGGTACGTATGTCTCAGCTCTATATTTCTTGACTTCTAACTTCAAACATTCCTGTTCTAGCTCTTCAATAGTATTCACAACTGACAGTTGTGTTGAATAAAATGGTGACAAATTTGTGACTATAATATCTAACTGAGTAGTTTCAGGAAGTCCTCCGTATCTGCGGAAAAGTGCATTCATGCAAGATAGATAATCTATGATACCTTCAGAAACATCTTGCGTCCGTTCTAAAATCTCTTTAAATAATCTTGGTCGGTAATCTGGTGGTTCAAAATGCTGACGCAATAGTTTGGATAAGCTGGTCCAATCTGCAAATCTGGTAACATTAGATCTATACCATAACAAAGCTTTTCCTGTAAATAAATCTATGGCAGAATCAAATAGTTCTGACTCAGTAACATTACGCGCTCTGCGTAATTCATCAACTCGTTCTAAAAATTGTGTACAGATAAACATTTATTATCACCTGTAAATTTTAAATTTCCATTTGTCGATATTACGAGAGTAGTTCATTCTGTTCGTAGCTCGTATAGTTGGTACTCGTGTTGAATTATTCGGACTTATATGCTCTATGGATTCGTCTGACTCAGATAGAGGTTCTTCTTCTAACCTAATGTCTTGAAATAAGTGAGATAAATTTGGTTCTTCCTTTGAAGTAGTTTCTAACGTGTCCAGGGTAGCTAAAATATCAGCTAGCAGAGAAGATCTTTCTTGAGCTTGTTCAGCAGATATATTCAGAATTGGAATACGATCTGTTCGGCGTAATAAGTGTACTAAGCGGGACTGGGCGGATTGAAATTTCTGGAGTAGCATTTCCATCAAGTAAATTACTAATAGCAGATTTAACATCACTCAAAATCTTGTGAATCTGTGTAAATTCTTCAGTGACAGAAAGGTTATAAGACGGATATGTTAGAGGTTTATTTTTCTTTTCTAGAGATAGTAATGGCCGTAATGCCGATCTCATGTCTTCCACTGTCTTAGTATCATCGACAGGAATACCCCTACAACTAAGTTCATGCATTAACATGTCCTTCTTGAGATAATTTATGTTCATTTTATAATCCATCGCGCAAATATCAAAGAAAAATTAAAAGCTCAAAACAGATCAAATACGTATAAACCAATTAAGCTTGTACAAAAAACTAAAGATATATAAATTAACACAGTATTATCAATAAGTAATAATACTAAAAATTATCAATATATTAATAACTAATAAATATTAAAAATATATTTTAATGATGGTTAAGTATATTAGGAAAATATAAATATTCCTCAACGTACTATATCAAAGTAAAAAAAAATCTCAACTATTCAATACGTATCAAATATAAAAAATAATATTCCAGCAGATAATAAAACGCAAATACATGAATAATAAAAATAATATACTATATTGATTCAAGTTCGATTCAAGAGAGAAAAAAAAATAACTATTAAAGTATTCAGTTAAATTGACTTCAATACAGGACAAAGCAGATATACAAAAAAATTCAAGGTACTGGTCAGAGTAAAAAAACAAGTTTTTTATAGGCCCTAAGCGTTGGACGCCAAAATTTGCCACGCGTTTCCTTTGAAGGAAATTGATTTAAAAAAAATGTTAAATTGTTAAATTTTAAAATTATTAAATTGACAAGAAAAATTATGAAATTAAAAATTTATAGAGAACCGAAAAAAAATAAATAAAAAAAACGTCTTATTAAACTGTGGAGTGTGCGTGCAAATAGGCCCTAGCTCTGCCGAAGAGATGGGGTGGGTTTTAAGCGCCACTGGCTTTGCACAGATAAGCCAGAAAACCCCCAAGATATTCTTGGAATCTAACAAGACTTGTTATTAAAAAAAAATATTAGAAAGATAAAAAATTAAGGGATGAATGAAACACTAAGATAAATTAATAGAGTATTGTATAATGATATTAAATTAAAAAAAAAAATGAACCAAATTTGATGACGTTGTATATACTAAATTTAATTAAAAATTTAAAAAAACTGAACCGTATGTATGTACCTTGAACTCTGGAACCTTGAATCAATATAAGATAAAAAAGGTAAGTAAGAAAAGGAAAACAAATAATAAGGGAAGATAAAATTTCAGTAAACGTTTACTTGTTTCTTCTGCTTCAAACCTGATCCAGCGACGTAGCTGCCAAGCTCAGTGCTTCAGAAGGATACCACTTCCAGAGAGACGTACTGGAAAAAGTCTGTCAGAAAAAAGCAAGCCAGAAAAAATGCTTCGTAGAAAATCCTCGTATAAAGAAAAATCCTGGTCCAAAAAAAAGTTCTGGTCTCAAAGCCTGGTGGAAAAATCCTGGTCTTAAAGCCTGGTCCAAAAAAAGCCCTAAAACCGAGAGCGGTTTAGGTTTACGAAATAAAAAGAAAGTTACCTAGAAGGGATAGTTTGAAACAAAAGGAACATACAGCTATAATTAATTAAATAACCAAAACAAGTTTCAACTGTAGAAATATAGAAAATATCATGAAAAGTTACCTTGCTGGACTTCACAAAAAAATGTAGTTTTTTTTCTAATAGATGGATATTCAAATTGCTGGATTCAGAAAGCAGAAATTACTGGAACAGGTGGTGGTTTTAAGTTCCTCTTCCCAAGAGAATCGACGATGACAAAGAAATAAATCAAAAGGCTTTCCCTGTTAAAAAATAATTTGAATAGTACAAATCACACTAGATAAAATGGCGATCAAAAAAACTTACCAGCCACGAACAGATTAAAATCCCGTATAAAACGGCTCAGAGATACTTTTAAAAGGTAAGGTACAACTCAAATAACAAAAGTATCCCTTATAGTTCTAGTCAGTGATTCCCAACAAACGGGTAAAACAGGAAAATTCCAACAAATTACACTGACTAAAACACCTGCTTTGAAGCTGAAGGGAAAAATAGGAAACCTACATCGATCAGATAGAGTTCCGGTCCGAAGAAATTTGACTTATACTGCAAAGTTGCAATTTAATATTCTGGGAATTTAGAAACATTGCCAAAATAAACATTACTTAGAATTAAAAGTAAATTCCAATAACCATTCAAACACAAACATACCAAACCTTATGTCGGTGACGATGCATACACAATATTACGGAAAGGATGTCGATTATGCAATCAATAATTATCAGAAAATACAAACATCAGAATTTAAAGGAAGTACTGCTCAACCTGACAACAGTGTGTGCGCGCCGAATTCACTCATCTCAACTGATCTGAGCAATTCAAATATAAATGACATTATTGATAATAATTGTTAACCTTACAATTTGCAGAAAATAAACAAATGATAAATTTCAAAAAATATGCAGGTAAATACCTTCATTTTGAGCTCTATAATGAAATATAGAATCAAATAATATTTTAGAGACAATCCACACTTGATAATAAATCTTCTAAGATAATATAAGGACAAACAGTACCGCAGAACTACTAGAAATTACGGCAAATAGGCTAACATTCAGAAACATAAACAAGTCCAAAATTAAAGGTAATATTTTGGTGAATTTGAGTATATTAGCCTAAGATAATAAATTTTAATTATATTTTAGATCATTACTGATTGATTACTGACTGAGATATGGCATGGAAAGCAAAATAAATTAAGCAAAGGAGAGTAAGAAAGATAATGAAATATAGCTGTAATGAATATTTGCTTATAAAAATTAAATGTAATAAATTTATTTATTAGCATAAATAAGAGTTTGATCTAACTTGTAAGTAAAATGGGTATATATTTTTAAACCTAGTTAAAGCTAAATTTGGACTGTTACAACGGAATGAAACTCCCGGTCGAAGTTCTTCCTTTCTTTAAATTGTGCATCGATATCGGGCGAAAATTGATCAATTTCCATCTGTGTTTGTTCAAATTCGTCTAGTACAGATGCAAATCGTTCAATTCTTTCTTCTAGTTCATTAAATAAATTAAGCTCTGTGATGAGGAAGTCCGGAAATTGAGCTAATATTTGGTCGACAAATTTAGAAAAAATAGTGACTTTTGCTTTAATACTACCCCGCTTATGAATTAGCTTATCTAATTCTTGCATGATTATTTAACGATTGAATAAAATGCGATTAAAAAAAAACTACCATTTACGTGCACAAATTGTGACCGCCCTGTAAAGGGATATCAAGAATATCGATAATAATGTGGGAAACTAGGAAAATAAAGGATTACTCACTTTGTCGTCTTCTTCTGGGCAGGCAGGCACATATGAACACAAAATGGCGACCGAAACTTTCATTAATTGCTTTTAATGACAAAAGATCCGGCTCGAAGGACCAAAATATGCTTTTAATTTTGTTAGTGGACTGTATATAACTTTTAGATGTGTACTAGTGTTTCCAAATGAAACAAGAAATCGAAAAACAAGTCTTTATTAAAAATAAACAGTACAAAAAAAAATGAGGAATGCGGCGTTTTGTCAGCCGCCTACAAAAACAAAGATCTATCTGTCTTCTCGCTAATCGTCCCTCGAGACGACGACGCCACGCTCCTTTCTGGAGAGGGGCACCGTGTTGTGCGACATTAATATTGTTTCCCTTAGAAATTACAACAGTCTTTTTGTTCTCTGTCCTCCTCAGGCGCTGGCTTATATGTGAGAGCAACAGACAATCCAGATTTGTCTCGACAATTCTTAGCCGCGTTCTTCGTCTTATCAGCTTCATATTCGTTCTAGGTCGGTGTCGCCGGGCGTATGAGTCATAGCCAAGTGGCCAGGCCCAAGGCCGAGTTCACACGGCTCCGCAACAGCATGTTTGGTGCTCTTCTTAGCTTGTTCACCAACCTCTGCGCTGATTAGATCCATATCCCTGACAAATATCACAAATTTTCACTTTATTTAACACTTTACATCTATTCTTTTATTACGATTTACTTTCGAGTGTTTCGTAAATAAAACCTTTGCAATAACACGCAAATTCTAGCCTTTTTCCGAAGTTGTCAAACCCCTGACCTGCCCTGACAGAAAAATGTATTGTTGAATAGAATAATTATTATTAGTTACCAAGACGATTAGAGCTTTCGGTACGGGAACCGAGGATTCGGTAGGGTTTCCGTTCGGTTCGGAGCTACAGACTAGCTTTACGCGCTACCGAATCGAAAATGTCGTCACAACCGAACAAATTCTACTGAATCGATCGGTAAAATACTTATAGAATAAGGCCCCTGCTCGTGCTCGGCTCACGTTGTGCTCGCCATATGTATACGCACCTTAAAGCTTAGCGTCCACTATAACACAAACATCCGCCTGGCATCTTATGAAATGGAAGCGCGTTCACTAGCGCCGGCAGCAGTAACCAAATCTTCTAAATTCTAAAACTATCTTAAAAATTCTAAACCAAATCACACTTTCATCAACTTTGAAATAAACTGTAAAAATAAACGTCTTCTGTTTAGCTGACAATATTGATAATGCTGATAATTGAAAATCGCGAAATTAAAGGACAACAAACGGCAATATTGTCAGGCGCCAGAGTAGACTAGCCGTGTGTAGACGCTATAGTCATACCTGTATACCAGGGGGCATACGGTACCAAGGTCATACGTACATGTCTACTCACCCCTAGAAGTAAAATTATTATTATAATTAATTATTAATAAATAAAATTAACTAATTAGTTTAAGCGTTTTGTTGTGTGATTAAATTAAGAACCCACGGAATCCGTAACAGAAGTACTATTTGACAATAGGGTTCCCAACCGTCCCGGTTTGACCGGGATTAACCAGGAATCAGAAAGTTTGTCCCGGCGAAAATTTTGCCTTGGCCGGGACCAAAAAAATCACATTTACATATAATATATTTGAATTTCTAATAATTTAATGTTTTGTTTCAATTATTTAAAAACTTAGAAATAATAATCCCGGAATCGCCGATGCTCAAGTTGGGAACCCTATTTGACAATATATATATATAAAAAGAAATTTATTCTTTTTTTATTTATATTCTCAAATAGTACTTCTGTTACGGATTACTATCTGCATTTTAAAAAATAAATAAAAAAAAATAATAAATAATGATGGAAGTTACTGTGTTTACGTATTCAATATTTTTAGTTTCCACTGTTCATTGTTAATGTAATCTTGGAAGTAGGAAAGATTGAGTTAGATCCATCACTTTCTGTAACGGAGTGCATATTTAAGCAACTCTTTGAATTATGGACTCAATGCTGTACAGAAGTAAAATCCTTTGTGGCAGATTCATTTTATTCTTGTTTTACTACGTAAGTATCATAAGTTATTACTCGTATCATTTATTATGTCTCCAAAAAAAAATCATATATGGGTATTTCAACACTGCAAGAAAATCTACAAAATAAAATTTTTTGTAAACACTGCGTTAATCCAAAGGAAACTGCTTGTCAGTAGTTAGTTTTCTAGATAAACAATTTTGCCTAACGAAAAAATGCTTAAAGGCGGCATCCCACGGCGCGTGTATCGACAAGCCACGAGCAAGACGCGCTGATACACGAGTCGTGGGACCGGGCAGCTATGAGGCAGCTCGTCATTTTTGGCGCTGCTTGGACGTATAGTGTGACCAACGGATCTGTAGCTACGGGGTATCGGCAGGGGAACGCAGTTGTAAACAAAACACGCCCAATTTCATTCATAAAATAGGCATGGGCGTACGGTGTTATATGAAAATAATGTGTATCATAAATATAATACTCAGATTAATAATTTTTTTCAAAAAACTTTATGCTGTTTGAATCGTTACTGTTGAGTTAGCAGATAAACACTAAAAGCTTTTATTAAAGCTCCCTTAAGTATTTTGAATCATTTTATTATTGTGTTGTTAATATAATAGAAGAAATAATTACAGCTGAGGGTTGGACCCTTTGGTGTTACACAGCAAAATAAAACACTAAATCAGTACAATCCACCAAAACACTTTTAATTTTACACTGGACGCACGTTTCGCTAACCATGTGTGCCATCAGCAGATGATCAAGACTGAGTCTTGAGGTATATTTATTTATATATCTGTACTAACTATATTTTTTTCTATAATACATAATTCTAGATATAACTATTTCCAGCAAAAAAATCTTGAAAATAGTTAACTTTGGAAGCGCAAACAAAACATAATTTTACTCACTAGTAGATCCAATATTGCCTATTACACCAGATATGGTATCGCTCCGCCAGCAGTTTTTAAAGGTTAGGTCATTGTCTACCCATATGTTTCATCCAAATAGATAATACTTGGCTATATTTTCGAATTTCGCGTATATATTTTTGCAATGCAATCTCTCTCTGCAATATAATGGGCCGCTCCATTAATAATTATCTGTTATTTTGATATTTACGCCAAAAAAATTCATTTGATTTTAATAACCCCCTAAGCATTTCCCTGCAAAAGGAAAATTCGATTCTTCCTGCAATTTTTGCAAAAGCTTTCTAATTGTGGGGACGAGTTTGAATTCGAGATAAAATTTATTTATCAAATTCCTGACCACTTCGAAAAAGTCGTCGAGCTTTTCGACAGCAGTCTCACTTGGTCGTTTCTTTCCAGAGCTGGATATCATTTTATCGGGGTTAGTTTTAGCCTTTTTTTTATCTTCTGTGTGAATTTTTTTATAGCCGATACGCTAACTCCGGTATAAAGAAATATCCGCTCAAGTTTACGTTTAAGCGGCAACTCAAGCGAACTCTCTGTAGCTTCTTCATCGCAAACCCTATTATGAACACAAGGAAATACACCAAATGAGATTTCATCCACGTTATTATTAACTTACCTATATAAATTAGCTATTATTTCTCTTGTCTGACTATGTAGCGTCTTACCCTTAACAAATTTATTCGTTTTAAAACACAAATATACGATCAAACTTGATATTAATAATTAAAAACTACGAACGAAAAACATTATAACAAGATAACAAAACAATAAAACACAACTTAACTATCAAATATACTAAAAATATAGGAATAAAGTTTAGGATAACCGGTATAAAATAATGAAATAAAGTAATAATGATCAAAAAAATGACACCGCCACTGGATATTTCAATAGTATTCAATATTCCTACTCTTTTCAGAAGAGACCGTGAAGTTGGGGATAAAGCAAGCGAATAGGAAAGGCGTAAAAGCCATGGCAACCGCGTGGTAACAAATCCTGTGACGTACTGCCAATCATGTTCGATGAATAGGCGGCCATGCGCGGCGATGCCGGTTTTGCCAATGATATCGTTGAAAATCTTCAACTTTCATAATAGGCAGATTATACAGAATGAAAGAAATAAGTTATTAAATAAAACATATCGAACAATATGAACTACGGTAAAATTCCTTAGTAATATACGTCAGAATATATGCTAAACACATTATATATAATAAAAATATATTAAATTTATAGTTCATGTCTGGCAATTTTGCAATTTTATAGATAAACGTGGCAATATCGATTTTTTTTTCTCGCATTCCTTCCGTAGCTACAGATCCGCTGGTCAAACAGTACCCGCTTTCTGTCGGTAAACTTGAGGATACTCAAAGGAAGGCGAGCCTCTTCGAGCTTGGCTCGTGTTGTGTTCAACCCGATCCAACGATCCTCGAAACGAGTACGGAGGTTCGGTTCAGTATCAGTGTCGTCTTGACTTTTGCTTTTTTTATTTATTATTCTCTTTTGATGCCGCCTTAACGTTTCGGAAAGTTTATCTCTTTCCGTCGTCGCGTCGGAAGCAAAAAATACAAAGAATAAAGAAAAAAACTATTTAAAAAACCAACCCAAACACTTTAGTTTTTTTAAAACAGTCTTTTCTAAGTCTACAAAAACCCTTGACGTTCTGTTAAAATGACATTATATCAAGTTAAAGTTAAAAATTAACAATTACTACCTGATAACAATTACTTAATAAGGTAAAACCAAAAAGCCTCAAACTTTCTATATGATTATTTTTAATTTGTTTTTAATTTTTACCTATGTTATGTTTATTTATATTATATTCTTTAAAATCAAAGAAGCGATTGCCATACATTGGTACAATCCAAAGTACAGAATATTACTAACATCTACAGAATGCATGAGCAATACATTTATTTTTATTAGATTGTATTAAAAAGCCTCTTTTCCGTATTCATTGGTTTAGTGTGTGATAAAATGGATTTAAGTGAATTTTGTGTTTTGAAAGATGTTCGTATGTTTATGTTATACTCTGTTTTTTTTTCTCAGGTAAGATTTCAACAGACGATGACAGAAGAAAAGCAAATGACGTCCCATACCAATCTATTTATTTTACTAAAAAAGTTTCGAATATTTTTTAAGTTAACTATGGATGGGTTTAAATTAGGGTTGCTATAACCGTCCTCTATTCCAGAGGACAGGCTTCTTTTTGATATCACTGTCCTCTTTTCTCTCACGTATTGAAAAAGTCCTCTTCTTTACATACCAAACTCAAAATCTAAAAATCTATTCCCACAATGCTTTAAAAAATGTTAATCTGTACCTTTTGCTACTCCCACTTATTTGTACAGAAAATAAAATGAGGAACTATTTATATACAACAAATATCTCTGGAAGCGATAAACATGTTGGTAAAGGTGTGGATCCGGTGGCTGACCTTGAAATAAGTTTTTGCATCGATGTTGCCAGATTGAAGGTTATTTTGGAATTATTTTCAGTAGAAAACAGATAATGTGTTTTTCAGTGTTTTTTTTTGTCAATATAACCGTATGATTGAAAAAAACGGCATCGATTTGCCTGGGAAATGACGATCGATGACATTTCCTATATAAATTTACATATAAAATGACAGCGATCTCATTTCATAGTCATCGCTGACGCCATTTTTTTGTCGATCATATGGTATTATTTATGTTATTATTTTAATATTTCTCACAACACGTGAACCCTTATTAGGTATTTTCATAGTCAATAAAATTAAATAGAAATACAACTGTAGATTGCTATAAATAATCTAATTGCTCTAGATTATTATGCTAAGCTTAAAAAGTGCTTTATTAAAAATTCGGTAAATTAAAAGGGGTTCCAAATTTCTTCTTTTTTTGGAATTTTTAAATGCTGTAGCTCCATATTATGTCCATAATAGGTTTTATAACATTCCATTAAAACTATGTAGGCATTAAAAAGACCTTTTAGCATCCGTAATTATAACTGTAGAATCAATAGATATAGACCTTGTTTAATATATAGACCTTGTTTAATTCTGCTTATACCTACATATATTGAATTATTTTTTCTGCTACCTTAAGATCTTTCTATTCTTACACCTAATTTATGTTTTCTTGACATATAGGTATGTATGATTTATAAACAATATTTTTCCTAATGGAAGGTAAGTATTAAGATATCATAACATTCATTCTCCACGCAACAAAGCATAATATACAGTGTGTACATCAACATCGAAGTATGGAATAAATTCATTTTCTTGAACTGGAATTTTATTAAAAAAAATGCTCGAACACGTCGATCTATTTTATAAAAGAGGCACATTTTAGGTATATTACCTTGCCTCCAGCTTCACCCCCAGAATTTAATGGGAAGGGGGATCGAGTGATACCTTATTTTAAAGGCATTTCGCTCCAGACTATGTTCCTAGAGTTTGAAGTTGCTAATGTCATTTTTGTTAACATGACAGCTTGTCAAAATTCCTAATTTTCTTAGTTTGTCAAGATACCATATTAACAGAAATTATGGTAGCAACTTCAAACTCTAGGGTTATAATTTCTAGCGAGAAACCTTTAAAATAAGATATCACTTGACTCCCTTCCCGTTACAAAAATTAGGGGTTCCACTCACCCCCACTCGGTGGGTGAAGCTAGAGGCAAGGTAATATGGTAAAATGCCTACTAATATCATAAATAAAGTTTGAAGTTGCTACCGTAATTTCTGTTAATATGGCAGCTTGACAAAACTAATAAAATTAGGAATTTTGACAAGCTGTCATGTTAACAAAGATGACACTAGCAACTTCAAATTCTAGGGCTATAATTTGGAGAGAGAGACCTTTTATAATAAAATATCACTCGACCTCCCATCCATTACAAAAACTAGGGGTGCCACTCACCCCCGCTCGGGGGATGAAGCTCGAGGCAAGTTGTAATATGCGTAAAGTGTGACCCTTTTAAAAAATAGATCGACGTGTTCGAGCATTTTTCTTACTAAAATCCCAGTTGGAGAAAATGAATTTATTCCATACTTTATGTACAGTACTAGTTCATAAGCCTGTCTCTGCCAGGCAGCCAGGTAATGTATATGGTGTTCCTAAGTGTCATGTTTATATGGGAAGGGGAATTCTTTGGCTCCTTTTATGACAAAAAAATTCTTTTAAAGGTATAATGGTAATTTTATGCTAATTGTGGCTACATAAGCCGCTTACTACTATCGACGACTATAAACACATGTAACATTCCTATAACTGTGAACAAAATTGGGAAGAGTTACCTCGTTTTGTATGTATATTTCATTTAGAAACACTCTGTATATAAAACTATTTCATATACCATAAAAAACATCTTTAAGGAAATCACAAAACTTCTTTGTAAACAATGTTGCTTGCAAATACTTTTGCCGATCCCTTTAGAAGCCTACCTTGTTTTTCCTAGTTTTCTAAAATTTTTCTTTTATATCGCTATGGGACCTTACCCTTGAAAATGCTACATACATCTGTCCGTGACTAAATACAGGCTTAGGTAAGTATACGCCCACCTTATTTAAAGTCTGTCCTTGAGATTTATTTATTGTAATGGAAAAAGCCAATCTAACAGGAAATTGTCGTCTTCGTAAAACAAATGGCAGATCTGGAAGTCTATTCTTGGTATAAATGCAGGGTTTCCAGTTGAGATACCTGTTAAGATCTTTGCATATATTAGATTTTGTGACAGCTTAGTAACTTCTAATCGGGTGCCGTTACATAATCCACTTCGAGTATTCAAATTTTTTAGAAGCATAATAATTGAACCCACTTTGAGATTTAATTTATGTGGTGGTATTCCCAAAGGTGTTAGGCTATTTAAGCATTCAACTGGATAATTTTCATTTTCTGAGATATCATTGCATTCCACTGAATCGATACTTAGAAAAGTTATTTTGTCTCCTTCTAGAATATTTAAAACTTCCTCATTAATTTATGTTACATCGTCATTTCTTGGACAAAGAATGGCTGATTTAGAGTATGTTTCAACATCACATGGCTGTAATCTTTGCCCAAATATTTCTTCTTCGATAGATTTTTTGGCTATCATTGTATCTGGGATTTCAATTATATCTTGACCGAGACCGTTATCATTAGTTAATTGACCACTTCCCATTTTCAATATCCAAGAGCTGTAGGAACTGTCTGCAGATCGTACGTTTATACTCAACTGTAAAATTTTGAATTCCGACCATAGGTGACAATATTTCAATGATGTTTGGACAATTGTTGCTCTATCTGCATGGGGCACAACTGGCAGACATTGACGAAAATCGCCACCTAATAACAAAACTTTGCCACCGAATGGATAATTATTTTGCATAATTGACTTAAGTAACCTATCAATAGCATTAAGTGCATAGCTAGGTGCCATCGTTGACTCATCCCAAAGTATTAACTTTGCGTTTTTTATCTGAAGCGCATCAGTAGTATTGGTTCTCATATTTGATGTTGATGTTTATACTGTTAGGAGGCATTTTTAAACCGAAATCGCTGCATTTTTTACCATGTAATTGAAGTATGTCCTGAACCTGATGAAGTGCCAAATATTCACATGTTTTACAATCAGGAGTGTGATTTCTATGTTTGTGAACTAAATCTTCAATAAAGCAATCCAAAAAATGAATCCAAAGTTTATGTGGCTCCGCCGGACATCCAAATATACAAATGTAGGCAAAAAGCTGTCGAAGAGTATGAGGTATTCCTATAGCAATAGCCTCTTCCAGAGTTGACTGCCAGGCAGAATCGTCACTTAAAAGACCCATTGCTTTAGCTGCTTCCTTAAAACTGGGCCACATAACTCCGTTTCCAGTATTCAAATGATCGAATCCGGTCGCACCTTGCGAGTAGATCAATAACAATCTGAGGTAATATCTTTCACCCTCAATCACACTGACAGTATACATGCGACCTATTACATTGTCTCCACCTCGTTTTCGCTCTTGCCAACCAGTTTTTTTGTTATACACGTACAGCTGGTTCAAAAAAAAATGAATACGACTCTTTACACTTTCGAACATTTGGGCAGTGTATATTTATGTGTCAAGTATTTTGACATTTTAAGGTTATTGTGACATTGTATAAAACAACTTTGCTTTTGACAAAGTGGCAGATAAATTGTTCAGAACGTCAGCATGACATGAGTAGAGAAATGGGGGACTGGTATCATAGAATATACTGCCCGAAATAATAAAAATATGTTTTAAATCGTATTCAATTTTATTGGAACCAGCTGTACTTTTCTGGTATTTCCTGGTAATAAAACCTTCGAGCATTTGGACTACTTTCATTAAGTAAATACCATGCAGTGAGTATGGAAGTGGTCATCGATATATTATTAACCGCATCTTGAGCTGTATCCGGTCGAAAATATAAAGTCTGTTGGTTTGGTAAATGGACTGCTAAACGTATAATATTATGTGATTGATGATGCATCGGTTTTGCCAAAATTCGCCATGCCGCCTCAGGTGCACTTACATATCTGGTATCAACATATGTACTTACTTCATCATGGCTAAGTTCTTTTATTTCAACATTGGCATCATCATGACCTTTATAAACATATTTGAATAGATACTTAACACTTTTTACAGAGGCACATACTTCAACATTAATATGACAATTATATTTTAAGCTTAAATAAGGGTTGTATGGTACTATCCACTGATTTGACACTTCTAATCCACCAGCTGTTTTATAAATAGCTGAGGTGTTTCTACGGCGATATTTTGGATAACTATCTGAGTTCGAAACCGTTACTACTTGGACTGGTTTTGGATATTCTTTTGAACATTTTCCGTCTACCATGCAGGGAGAACTGGGATTAACTGTTCCGCAGAGACCATGGACCATATGACGCAACACAATTTTGTGTAGTTGCGGCGACTCTGTAGGATCAGGAATCTCAGCTGAAACAATGGTATCAATATCATCTCGATCACGGATTTTGTCAACATCAGCTAAAATAATTAACATGTGACAGTGTGGCAAACCCTTTTTTTTTGAAACTCTATGACATGAATTTTTGCAATTACCTTACTCACAACCAAAAATGTGTTTTTTACAAATGTCAGATAAAAGCTCGTTTAACTCGAGCTACTAAATCAGGTCGATCAGTTTGGTAAGGTTCCATATTTTCGGTTATTTCTCTCCATTTTGGATTACAGGTCATGGTTATAAAAAGATCTGGCTTGCCAAATCTGCGCACTATTGCCATAGCATCTTGATAATTTTGCTGCATATTTCTAGCACTACCTATAAACGTTGATGGCAAAATTACCAGCTTTCCGACAGACAAATTTTCTTGTGCAGCTTTAGAATGAAAAAAGTCCATTAGTCCTTGATAAGACTCTGCTCGAAGTTCATTTTGGTGATCTTTTATCCACTTTAATCTATTTGCTTCCATCTTTACACATGAATCTACTAAATACTGCTGTGTACTTAAAAACTGATTGAAGTAGTTACGAACTGCAATACGATAGCTATAATAGGCCATTTGTGAAACTCGTTGTCGTTTACTATTGGTGGTATCTTTAACACAAAGACCTATATTGGGATGCCATCCTGACTCCCCAAACGGAAAAAGAAGGGGATATGTCAATGGTTCCAAACTGGGATGTAAGACACTTATACGATTTCTGATTGTCTTAGGATTATTTGACTCGGGCCGTAAATGTATAAGAAGGTCCCGCTCAAAAGGTGGTTCTCCATCAATATTTTGAAATATAACTGCGACTTCATTAGCACGGGGAACATTATACCTATTCTTGTCCATCGAACGGTCATACTTATCGAATAGGGTGCGATACCTTTACACCTTACCTCATTTTCTGCCTCCATTTCTACCTCGTACACGCCTTGGCCAATGGATTATGTTTACTTAAAAATTGTCCTAGAATATGCATTATGGAAGTATTGCAATTAGTGTTACCTACAATATTCATCCGCTGATTCGTTGCTTCATCAGGGTCAAGAATATAAAACTGGGCGTACTTTCGGGTTCACCAGGTGCAGGATGGAGTGTAGTCGATCTATGATAAACCTGTCCATGGATACGAAAGCAATATGGACCGGATCCTGGTGGAGTCTTAACTTGAGCCCCCATCGATGCAAATGAAAATGCACTATTAAAAGAGCGAATATTTGACATGAAATTTTTAGATTCTGAATGTTTTCCAGTTAATAATTCATATAGTATGCCGGGATATGGGTTCGAGCTTTGGCAAGTAAGGTCTACTTTGCCTTTTTGACAACAATCTGAACACATTTTATCCTGAGGTAATTCCCCAGAAAAGTGCTTGGCGCTACAGAAGGTACATATTAAATTCATAGGTCCACAGTAGTGTTCATTAAATCTCTTCTCAACATCATTTGTTATTATATTTTGTTTTCCTATTTTAATTATTTGACACGTATTATTTCTTTTAGATCTTAGAGTTTCCATCCATTTTTTCATTTCTAATAACCTTTTTCTTTTCTCTTCTTCGTTTTCCTGAGATATCTTCATTTTTTTTCGTTCTGTGTCCGATTTTAATCTCCTACTCCTATATCCTCAAATGTTTCTTGACTTAGCCTTATTTTCGCTCTTTCTTTCTTACCCATTAATATGGCTTTCCTTGATTTTCTTTTATTAAAGTTATTTTTAGCATCTCCTGGTAGTGTATTTTCAGAAATTTGGGGTGCAACTAAAATTGGTTCTAAGACATCAAAGTGACCGCCACAAAGCTCGCCAGAAAAACGAAGTCGTTTGATAGGATGGTTTTCAGTACCAAACGCGCAATATACAGCGTTGTTTCTCCACACTTCAAATTGATATAAATAAATTTCTCCAGCTGCCTGAAGTTCGCATATGGTACCATACGTCTCCCTTTTCTGCATATCAAGGAAATAAGATTCAGGAGTTGTATAATTATCCCCTCTCCCTGTACTGGTTAAAACCTGAAATCGGTTCCAGTTTCTTACTACATGTTCAACTATATCATTACGGCCTTCCATGCCCCTATTTATCGTACCATAAATTAAATACGATAATGAGGAAAACAAACAATTTCCATCTCCAGGAATACGCACAACAGAGTAGGGTACATTATTTATCTTGAATGTCATATTGATATGAAAAAAAATTAAAGTAAAGTAGGTAGGTATTTAATTAGCTACACAAAAATGAAAAAACAATTCTTACAAACTAATAAATTCAAACCATAAAATATTCTACTGATTACTAAATACTAAATGATATAACTAAACAGATAAATCTAATATCCTTATCCTAGCAACGCAAAAATGTCTAAATTCTAGCGACCATGCACCGATATCGACTGCCTAACACAACGAATCAAATAAGAATCAAAGAATGAAAATAATGTGTAATATCAACCGTCCAGGTAAACTTTTAAATAGTAACCTTGATCTCGCGTCGCAACCGTCGAACCGTCCGCGTTCGCATCAGCTCGGCGGCAGGAGTGATGTCTTATTAAAATTTAGGCGCATCCGCCACGACATCAAGAAAAAAAAATACTTTTTTTTTTCTTAATTAAATGAATAACAAAAAATCCGGTGATGACAGTTTTTAGAAGAGCCAATTAGCTATCTTTTAGTAAAAAAGCAACTTTCTAGAGCAAGTCGTTACTTCAGTAGAGACGACACAGATAAATATTAGCATTTTATATATGTAGATATAGTATGTAGTAGGTATTAAGAGATAAAGGTATTAAGAGATAAAAAAAGCAATATAAATCACAAACTAACTTAAGTCTTAAGTTTGTCTGTGTATAAATCTAATAAGATCAGAAATGTACCTTCACCATATTATTAAGATTTTAGCATTACAGGAAAGCAATTGCAGTAAAGTAAGAAAAGAATATCAAAGTACAGGATATTAAATATTGTAATGTATTCACGACACAAACGATATCCCTTCAAAAGAGAAAAATATAAAACATAAAGCTTATTTGAATATTATCGGCATTCATCGATAAGATACCGTATGATCGATCAAGATCGGCGTCAGCGATGGCTATGAAATGAAGATCGCTGTCGTTTTATATGTAAAATTAAATGTGAAATGTCACTGATGTTCATTTTCAAGCCAACTGGACGCCGTTTTTTCTCGATCATACGGTATATGCCTACAATTGCTATTAATCCACTATAACTTGATATTTTTAAGAAATTATGACACAAACACTATAATCAAACTAGGTAAAGTTACCTCCTCGGTTATCTCTATCTTATTGACTTGTATTATGCTGTAAGGCTCAGTAATGCGGTAGTAGCGTAAGATCGAAGAAAAACGGCGTCAGCAATGGCTATGAAATGAACATCGCTCTCATTTTATATGTAAAATTATATGAGGAACGTCATCGATCGTCATTTCCAAGCCAACTAAATGCCGTTTTTTTCGATCATACGGTACTTCAATATACTATAATAATTAATTGATATAATCAAAATTATTGTTGCCTGTAAATAACTAGAAATTAAACAATTTGGATGTAATAAATGTGTCATATTGATGATACAAAATAATTCTAATAAAAATTTTGAAATTATAGAATTTGTGTTATTACTGGTTAACACTCAAAGAAACATTTGTTTTCAACTGCAAATAATTTCAAAATAAACTGCAATTTGGTGACATCGACGATGTGCGCTTGCGTAGTATTGATGATCAAATGCAGCAAATATGAGTTTCAAGGTCAGCCACCGGATCCACATCTTTACCAATATGTTTAACGATTTTATGTTTACTTAGTTTAAATAAAAGTTTTGTTGAAAATGTTGTTTTGTTTTAACAAATTTTGAGAATAAATAATTTTAAGAATGTAAGAAAGACCATCAATCGCATACTGTTACGGCACTTTTTGGAATAGTTTAGATATTTGGGTTGGGCGAGGTTTCAAAAAATGTTTTGTCTGTGCCGCTTTTTTACGTTCTCGTCCTCTATTTTTTATTTTGAAAGTTGGCAACCCTAGTTTAAATATAAATCCATCACGCGTCGTCTCTTGTTGGTTTTAACCCAGGACTGTATATATTCTAAAGGACAGTTCGATCCATAGACTAATGCCCACTTGCACCGTTTGTATAAACTTTGTTTAAAGGCTAAACAGCGATTAACTATATTAAAATATTATATAGTTAATCACTGTTTAGCCTTTAAACAAAGTTTATACAAACGGTGCAAGAGGGCACTAAAATAAAATATAGACTACACTATTTACATCTGAACGCGGTCAAAGAATCATTTTTGTACACATGTTTACTTCTGGGTACACTCGACCGCAGCCGACCAAACCTTCCTCGTCCAGCCTATGTTGTCACGTCTTTAATATTATCAATATTTTTTTACTTATTTTACACATATATTGAGATATTAATACTGCATTTTAATAAAGTACGTTTTAATATTCCATAGATGTATTAAATAGTCCTTATACTACTTAATTATAAGTCGAATACTATGTAAAAAGGATAAATCCTTTACAATATGGCAACACCGATTAGAGGCGAGGTCGCCTGTTCATTCATCTATTAACTTGTAGTACGCGTCAGACGTTTGTAGTAAAGCATTGTTGCCGCTACTTCTCTCTGGTTGTTTTATTACATTTTCTTAGTTTGTAGTCCTTAAATGTTTATTTTATTTATTTTTTGTATTCAAAATTTCTATAAAATATGGTTCACCAGTGTCAAATAAATAATCCATTTGAGCACAGAATATTTAGCTACGCAACAGAAAAATACTCGAAATGAAAGAGCTAAAATTGCACAAATAAAATACTAGATGGCGCGACAATATCATAATCAGAATATAATTGGAAATTTTCAACTTTCTGTTTTGGATCGACGTAGATCGACGGCACGTCGACGGCCTTAAAGTTCGGCTAAATATGCACAGTTGCCAGATTCAAACAGACTTTAATTGACATCCCATTCTTTTTCTGGTGTATAATAATTTCTTTCTATTCTTCGTTACTTGTCAGACACACTTATATTGATTATTCGTTTGGCTTTTAAAATATAGAGGTTTTCACGTTCTACAGTAAAAGTTATTAGAAAACATATATGCTCACAAAATACATTTGTAATAGTACTACTTTATTGATGTTAACTAAGAAAATTAACTCTTATTACTCTCACAAGCTGGTAGATAACTTCGAATAACGAATCACACGGGCGATTACGATACGTTGACTTTATTTAATGCTGAAACGTTAGGGTAAACTCCGCAAATATATGCTGTTAATAATAATGGAAAATTAATTTCTCTTCAAAAAAAAAAAAAAAAAAAAAAAAAAAAAAAAACTTAAAAAAATACTATGAATAACAATTTTTTTTCTGTTTGCTACGTTATTTACATAGACCTAGGTAGATTTTTAAAAGTGACACAGGTACCAATTAATAATATATTATTTCGGCATAAAAGTTGCTATCACCGGCATCGTACAATAAATTAAAAAAAAAAAAAAAAAAAAAAAAAAAAAATAAAGTTAAAAATAATAAATAATGTTAAAAAAAAAAAAAAAAAAAAAATCTCTTATAAAGACACACAAGTATCATCAGAATTTGGGCCCAATCGAACGCAAGGACGCGCGACGACTCTCGGTCATCGTCAAATACATATGTACTGGCCAGTTG